>NW_019272064.1:929883-930139 GCF_002738345.1 Cucurbita maxima
CAACATTCGAGCAGCCACACCACGCAACAATGACAGCCTCCTCCAGCTCCCTCACAGTTTGCGTTAACTTTTCAGCCTCTGCAATTTTTTGTCGGCGCATCTTGTCCAAGATTTTGTTTTCTTCCTGAAAAATCTCTATCTGTTTCATTAACTCTTGATTTTTGTTCGGTAAATCCTCCATCATAGAGGTCTTGGCCATGACACTTTGAACAGTCCTCTTAGCATCAACCAAAGTCGCTTCCTTTGATTTGGTTAG
>NW_019272064.1:930552-1075980 GCF_002738345.1 Cucurbita maxima
AATTACTGTTTTTAGAGTGATTATAAACAAAATTAAAGGGTTTATTATAGATATAAGAGTTTATTAATATTTCTTAACATTTCAATAATTATTTTTAAAATGCTAACAAACCATGTGAACATAAGCTAGAATATCAAACTCTATAAATTAACTTACATGCGAATGGGATTAATAAACATTTTAATAGTTCTAATTGATTGTTCCATCTTAGTTTAATTTGTTCATGAAAATTTGGTTCAGGAATACTTTTAATACATTCTCTATTTCGATTCATGTACTTATTAGATTCTTTTGGTTCATTTCCCACGTTCGTATATGAATTATCTTTATTTATGTATGAGCATTAGCATTTTTATGTTATATAAAGGTTTGTTTAATGTTGTTATGAGATGTGGGAGACACACTCAGTATACACTTAGGCTATAGTGATTGGTCATTACCCTTGGAGGTAGGAGAACTTCTTCTCTCCGAACTACGTCAAAATTCTCCTGTATCCACGTAAGTTGTTGTGTATTTTTATTCAATTATGTTCGTGAGTGTCATGGATATTTCTTCAACTTCCGCTACAACGATTGGTATCAAAATATTTTAATTGTGACATTTGGGGTATTGTGAGAGACTTAACCACGAGACACGTTCACACTCACCATCAATTGTCAGAAAATAAGGTCAGAAAATAAGTTTCTCATTGCAACTTTGTTTATTTGTTCTTGAAAATATGATTTTCAAAAATTGTGCTTATATCTATCCATTCAGATTTTTATTTTTGTGTCTAAACTTGTTTTGAGTGGCAATATCGTTCCCTACTAAATCATAGTATGGATCGAGGATTTCGAGTTCTAATTTTGAAATGGTTGCTTCTACTAAATAACCTATTGAGCACGTAGCGGGATCATCTTAAGGACTTAGAGTCGGTGGAGCAAAGCCTCAAAAATGAAAGAGTATAGAAATCTAAGTCATTTGCAAGGAACAAACCACGAAGTGAAATTCGAAAACCTACCAGGTTTGATGATACGATAGCGTACGCTCTCCCTATGATTCATGAAGTTCCCAACCACTACAAAGATGATATTCAAAATCAAAATAGCTTACATAACATGAGGCTACGACGGAAGAGATAGGTTTGAGTTGTGGTTAAAGGCAATGCTAAGAAGGAAGAGATTTATTATTTTTTCAAATGGGGTAAAGCATTCTTCCTTTCATATTTGGTTGGTTTTGGTTGCTCAAGTTAATCTTGTGCTCCAACTAGCTGCAGCGATAACAGCCTCCGCTAGGATCCATATGTACCCTTATATCTCAAGAGAGGACTGCTACTATACTGACACTGACTCAGTTGTGCTTGGTCACCCACTACCTAATGAAGAGATTTCATCTTCTGTCACAACTCGATGCAAAAAAATGTTTTCTTGCATAAAAATTTAGAAGAATAAATATATATGGACAATTAATTAGCTTTCGAGTAGTTGGGCAACAATATTTAGTATGCAGGTTGAAGAAATCTTTGTATGGGCTAAAACAATCTCCTCACCAATGGTACAAGAGGTTTGATCACTTCATGGTGGAGCAGAGGTGTAGAGGTATACTCAGAGCCAATTTGATCATTATGTGTACTTTCAGTGCCTTGATGATGATCTATTTATCTATTTGGTCTTGTATGTTGATGTCATGTCGATTACTTCCAAGAGGCAAGTGGAGATTGATAAACGTCACTCCACTACTAGTTATTCGTTGACTATGGCTACTGGACCTATTTGTTGGTGCTTAATTTGCATACTACTATTGCATTGTTTACAACCCAAGTAGAGTATAAGGTAGTCATTTAAACTTGCTATTTGGATGAATGGTTTGATTAATGACTTGGTATTTCTTAAGAACACCTAGAGGTATTTGTGATAGCCGTAGTTCTATTTGTTTGTCGAATAACTAATGTTTGATTTCATTTTGTTCGAATAATTTCTATTGAAGGGAGACATTCATCTATTGAAAATTGAAACGAGTGATAACCTTGCGAATATATTGACAAAGGTAGTTGCTCGTGAAAAGTTATAACATTGCTTGTATCTACTAACATTAGATTGGGGTGATAAATTTAATAAAGATAAGTGGATAAGATTGCAGAAGTAAGATATTAAGTACTATGTGAAAAATGATTTATGTCTAGCCAGTACCATGCTTCAAAAGAAACTGTCACTGGTGGGAACTCGGAGGATTCAAGTGGCAGGGGTGGGTGCCTCCACTCAGGAAGAGGTCCGGCGACAAGTAGAGGGCCTGCTTTCATCACTGTTTCCAAGAGCTTGCCTTTTTCAGGCCATGGCTTCTCTGGAACCAATTCTACTACGACCTGCGATTGTGCTTGTGGCGGCGAAGCTGTAGCGAACTGTGGTGGCGGAATTGGATCAATGGCAAGAGACAATACAATGCTTTCTTCGCAATCCGACAAGGAGAAGCCATTGTTGGAATCTATTTCTTTCCTTGATTCATCTTCAATGCTGGAAATTACCGAATGAGGACCTATTCGGTGCTGAAGGAAAAGCTTCTCAATTTATAACTTCTAGATCTTTTCATTTGCTTCTACTACAGCCACTGACCTTTGCACGAGCCAACTCTCTGTCCAGAGTTTTCCTTTCCTCATTCATCTCCTGAATTTTGCGCTGATAATCTCTCACAACATTCGAGCAGCCACACCACGCAACAATGACAGCCTCCTCCAGCTCCCTCACAGTTTGCGTTAACTTTTCAGCCTCTGCAATTTTTTGTCGGCGCATCTTGTCCAAGATTTTGTTTTCTTCCTGACAAATCTCTATCTGTTTCATTAACTCTTGATTTTTGTTCGGTAAATCCTCCATCATAGAGGTCTTGGCCATGACACTTTGAACAGTCCTCTTAGCATCAACCAAAGTCGCTTCCTTTGATTTGGTTAGATGATCCAGTGCTTTGTTGTCATCTTGAAGCTTTGCAATCTCCTGTCTTGCAAGCTTGGGCTCAGCCTCCAAAGCTTTGTTGTCATCTTGAAGCTTTACAAATCGTTCATGTGGAGTGAATAGGTGTATCTTGTACTGTGAGTTTGTATAAGACTCGATCACAAAAAAATTGATCTCTCTTTATAAATCTATTGTTTCATAAGATGATCAAATACGACTCATTCTTAGTCTTGAATGAGTTATGAACAACTGTATGTGAGAGTTTGTCCTTTGATTTGCATGGGTGAGAATGACTATTATAGTCGATTCAATATGTCAACCATTTTGGATATTTGTCCAAATAGATAGTTGGAAAAATAATTTCACGTGATCAAATTCACTCATTCGCATGTAGGGTAAGTAATTTAGTAGTTATAAGTGTTGATTTTAAAACTTGAACAACGGGCCTCCCCCTCTCACCAGTCCAAGAAGAACTTGTTTTTAAGAATAAATCATAAACAAATTGTTCATCAAGAATCAAAGGCATTTAAGGTGTAAAATGGACTTTTGACCTAATTGTAATTACGAATACTTGCCTATAATGATTATATCAGTAGATACAACTTATTCTATAAAGAGTGTATAACTTTATCCTACACAGAGTGTATAACTTTATGTTTATAATAGAGCGACTTATAGTTTAATTAATTAATTTTGTGTCACTAGTATATAATCCATAATGTGTCATTACTCGTTTTGAAAGGTCCAAATTAATATTTAATATATTAGAGGTAAGAAATATAAAAATAAAAGTATATTTAATGTTAAATGTTCAAATTAATTTAATATATTTGATATATTAAATATGGAAATATTCTCAAAGTCCCCTCTTTTAAGGTAGCCCACTCGAGCCTTCTTAGGTAGATTAGAGACATGTCAAAACTTTCTTCGAATATTTTTTTAACCATCAGAAATTTCTCCATATTTTGTTTAATATAAGTTTCTTTAACCTTTAGTTATGTTTAATTCTAAATAAAATCAAAATTGATTCAAATGTTTCTACTGTGCAAATGAAACGTCAATTCCTAACACCTTAATCACAGATCGTTAGGCTGAACCCTCATAGTATTCTATTGATATATGAAATGAGTGATATGACGTAGAAACAATTAGAGGTTTGTCAGCTTATCCTTAATTGAGAATCATCGAAGCAAGGTCATGAGTGGTTTCAAATGATGAGTTGATAGATGATCTCCAAGGAACTAGATTATTATGATAAATGATGAGCTCCAAAGAGATCAAGAAACGACAAACTCCAAGAAACTAGAGAGGTTGAGTCCTAAAGGACTAACCTTGGATAATTGATAATAGCTAAAATAAGGAACTAGCTAGATTATTTTGAGAATTCGAAAAAATATCTTGAGCATGTTACGATCACAAAATGCACAAGAAAATGAGAGAGAATCTACCCAAGAATCTACCAAAGCTTTAAGTGAGAAAAGAACGAGAGGAAGAGAAGCTTTAGGGAGGTCGAATGGACAAAGGCTCTTCATGTCATCCTTGTCCATCTTCAAAACCATTATTTCGTATATTCGAGGGTCGGGGTGTTCAAAAACCAATCAAAATCGATCGAATCGAACACATCCAAACCTAATTGATTGGTTTGGTCGAATTTTTTTGTGACCTCGATCAAGAGATCACAATTATATAAGAGATCGTGGTACGATTTTTTATATTTTTACAACCCATAGCTTCGGTAGATCGGTTAGCTCCGTTCATCTTCGGCGCAAGAATACTCGATCAGTGAGCTATTATGCACTCGTGATTGAAGAAATATTTATTTTGCACACAAATTTAAGTACATAAGTCGATTTATCCCTTTTCAGTATAGAAAGATGAACCCAAATGGAAGTTCAAGAAAGGCAATTACAACCCCAAATGGAAGTTCAAGAAAGGCAATACAACCCATTATTGATAACAACAACTAAATTTGGAAGGCGGAGGTTTATTATTGTGACATGGAGCTTAAGAATAGTCGCAGATGGAGAAAATAAAGTTGTTGTTGCACTTAACTTCAGCACACCCAATAGATGTTGTGTCCTCCGCCACCAAATTCAGGAAATGCCCGCACTCTTCCTTCACGCACTTCTTTGTTTTGGGGTCATAAAACTCCTTCTCGCTAGCCCAAAACCTCACTGTCAATTCTGCTGTTGTCTTCTCAAATGCTTCTGCTATGTTCTCGGCATAAGGTCCCTCGGAGTGCTCCATCTCGCACGTAGCGATCCTTGTTTTGGCATAATTTAGAGCATAGGTAGCCAAAGTGGTGTTCCAAGACACTGGGCCGACGCCATTCTCGGCTCGGATGGCATTTGTGGCATCGACCCATTCCTTGGGGCTGCTTTCGGCGATCGTTGGAGAGATTTGAGCTAGGATTAGGGCAATTCCGACGATCCAAAGTGCGGGAAGAAAGTCGGAATATGCCATTGTAACGAGTTTTAGTTGAAGGATTGGTGGAGTTGTATTGGTTTGGGACATTCGTGTTTGGTTTAGGGTATTTATATGTTGAGAAGATCACATGTTTGTTGGGATAGAATTACATTAAGAGATAAAAGTGGAGAAACATTCAAATTCCTTAAATTCCTCGAGAAAAAACAAATGCCTAATCTCTTTCCTCAAATTAACTTGGTCCACAATTTTAAATAGATGTAATGCCTATTATTAAATTACTGTTTTTAGAGTGATTATAAACAAAATTAAAGGGTTTATTATAGATATAAGAGTTTATTAATATTTCTTAACATTTCAATAATTATTTTTAAAATGCTAACAAACCATGTGAACATAAGCTAGAATATCAAACTCTATAAATTAACTTACATGCGAATGGGATTAATAAACATTTTAATAGTTCTAATTGATTGTTCCATCTTAGTTTAATTTGTTCATGAAAATTTGGTTCAGGAATACTTTTAATACATTCTCTATTTCGATTCATGTACTTATTAGATTCTTTTGGTTCATTTCCCACGTTCGTATATGAATTATCTTTATTTATGTATGAGCATTAGCATTTTTATGTTATATAAAGGTTTGTTTAATGTTGTTATGAGATGTGGGAGACACACTCAGTATACACTTAGGCTATAGTGATTGGTCATTACCCTTGGAGGTAGGAGAACTTCTTCTCTCCGAACTACGTCAAAATTCTCCTGTATCCACGTAAGTTGTTGTGTATTTTTATTCAATTATGTTCGTGAGTGTCATGGATATTTCTTCAACTTCCGCTACAACGATTGGTATCAAAATATTTTAATTGTGACATTTGGGGTATTGTGAGAGACTTAACCACGAGACACGTTCACACTCACCATCAATTGTCAGAAAATAAGGTCAGAAAATAAGTTTCTCATTGCAACTTTGTTTATTTGTTCTTGAAAATATGATTTTCAAAAATTGTGCTTATATCTATCCATTCAGATTTTTATTTTTGTGTCTAAACTTGTTTTGAGTGGCAATATCGTTCCCTACTAAATCATAGTATGGATCGAGGATTTCGAGTTCTAATTTTGAAATGGTTGCTTCTACTAAATAACCTATTGAGCACGTAGCGGGATCATCTTAAGGACTTAGAGTCGGTGGAGCAAAGCCTCAAAAATGAAAGAGTATAGAAATCTAAGTCATTTGCAAGGAACAAACCACGAAGTGAAATTCGAAAACCTACCAGGTTTGATGATACGATAGCGTACGCTCTCCCTATGATTCATGAAGTTCCCAACCACTACAAAGATGATATTCAAAATCAAAATAGCTTACATAACATGAGGCTACGACGGAAGAGATAGGTTTGAGTTGTGGTTAAAGGCAATGCTAAGAAGGAAGAGATTTATTATTTTTTCAAATGGGGTAAAGCATTCTTCCTTTCATATTTGGTTGGTTTTGGTTGCTCAAGTTAATCTTGTGCTCCAACTAGCTGCAGCGATAACAGCCTCCGCTAGGATCCATATGTACCCTTATATCTCAAGAGAGGACTGCTACTATACTGACACTGACTCAGTTGTGCTTGGTCACCCACTACCTAATGAAGAGATTTCATCTTCTGTCACAACTCGATGCAAAAAAATGTTTTCTTGCATAAAAATTTAGAAGAATAAATATATATGGACAATTAATTAGCTTTCGAGTAGTTGGGCAACAATATTTAGTATGCAGGTTGAAGAAATCTTTGTATGGGCTAAAACAATCTCCTCACCAATGGTACAAGAGGTTTGATCACTTCATGGTGGAGCAGAGGTGTAGAGGTATACTCAGAGCCAATTTGATCATTATGTGTACTTTCAGTGCCTTGATGATGATCTATTTATCTATTTGGTCTTGTATGTTGATGTCATGTCGATTACTTCCAAGAGGCAAGTGGAGAATGATAAACGTCACTCCACTACTAGTTATTCGTTGACTATGGCTACTGGACCTATTTGTTGGTGCTTAATTTGCATACTACTATTGCATTGTTTACAACCCAAGTAGAGTATAAGGTAGTCATTTAAACTTGCTATTTGGATGAATGGTTTGATTAATGACTTGGTATTTCTTAAGAACACCTAGAGGTATTTGTGATAGCCGTAGTTCTATTTGTTTGTCGAATAACTAATGTTTGATTTCATTTTGTTCGAATAATTTCTATTGAAGGGAGACATTCATCTATTGAAAATTGAAACGAGTGATAACCTTGCGAATATATTGACAAAGGTAGTTGCTCGTGAAAAGTTATAACATTGCTTGTATCTACTAACATTAGATTGGGGTGATAAATTTAATAAAGATAAGTGGATAAGATTGCAGAAGTAAGATATTAAGTACTATGTGAAAAATGATTTATGTCTAGCCAGTACCATGCTTCAAAAGAAACTGTCACTGGTGGGAACTCGGAGGATTCAAGTGGCAGGGGTGGGTGCCTCCACTCAGGAAGAGGTCCGGCGACAAGTAGAGGGCCTGCTTTCATCACTGTTTCCAAGAGCTTGCCTTTTTCAGGCCATGGCTTCTCTGGAACCAATTCTACTACGACCTGCGATTGTGCTTGTGGCGGCGAAGCTGTAGCGAACTGTGGTGGCGGAATTGGATCAATGGCAAGAGACAATACAATGCTTTCTTCGCAATCCGACAAGGAGAAGCCATTGTTGGAATCTATTTCTTTCCTTGATTCATCTTCAATGCTGGAAATTACCGAATGAGGACCTATTCGGTGCTGAAGGAAAAGCTTCTCAATTTATAACTTCTAGATCTTTTCATTTGCTTCTACTACAGCCACTGACCTTTGCACGAGCCAACTCTCTGTCCAGAGTTTTCCTTTCCTCATTCATCTCCTGAATTTTGCGCTGATAATCTCTCACAACATTCGAGCAGCCACACCACGCAACAATGACAGCCTCCTCCAGCTCCCTCACAGTTTGCGTTAACTTTTCAGCCTCTGCAATTTTTTGTCGGCGCATCTTGTCCAAGATTTTGTTTTCTTCCTGACAAATCTCTATCTGTTTCATTAACTCTTGATTTTTGTTCGGTAAATCCTCCATCATAGAGGTCTTGGCCATGACACTTTGAACAGTCCTCTTAGCATCAACCAAAGTCGCTTCCTTTGATTTGGTTAGATGATCCAGTGCTTTGTTGTCATCTTGAAGCTTTGCAATCTCCTGTCTTGCAAGCTTGGGCTCAGCCTCCAAAGCTTTGTTGTCATCTTGAAGCTTTACAAATCGTTCATGTGGAGTGAATAGGTGTATCTTGTACTGTGAGTTTGTATAAGACTCGATCACAAAAAAATTGATCTCTCTTTATAAATCTATTGTTTCATAAGATGATCAAATACGACTCATTCTTAGTCTTGAATGAGTTATGAACAACTGTATGTGAGAGTTTGTCCTTTGATTTGCATGGGTGAGAATGACTATTATAGTCGATTCAATATGTCAACCATTTTGGATATTTGTCCAAATAGATAGTTGGAAAAATAATTTCACGTGATCAAATTCACTCATTCGCATGTAGGGTAAGTAATTTAGTAGTTATAAGTGTTGATTTTAAAACTTGAACAACGGGCCTCCCCCTCTCACCAGTCCAAGAAGAACTTGTTTTTAAGAATAAATCATAAACAAATTGTTCATCAAGAATCAAAGGCATTTAAGGTGTAAAATGGACTTTTGACCTAATTGTAATTACGAATACTTGCCTATAATGATTATATCAGTAGATACAACTTATTCTATAAAGAGTGTATAACTTTATCCTACACAGAGTGTATAACTTTATGTTTATAATAGAGCGACTTATAGTTTAATTAATTAATTTTGTGTCACTAGTATATAATCCATAATGTGTCATTACTCGTTTTGAAAGGTCCAAATTAATATTTAATATATTAGAGGTAAGAAATATAAAAATAAAAGTATATTTAATGTTAAATGTTCAAATTAATTTAATATATTTGATATATTAAATATGGAAATATTCTCAAAGTCCCCTCTTTTAAGGTAGCCCACTCGAGCCTTCTTAGGTAGATTAGAGACATGTCAAAACTTTCTTCGAATATTTTTTTAACCATCAGAAATTTCTCCATATTTTGTTTAATATAAGTTTCTTTAACCTTTAGTTATGTTTAATTCTAAATAAAATCAAAATTGATTCAAATGTTTCTACTGTGCAAATGAAACGTCAATTCCTAACACCTTAATCACAGATCGTTAGGCTGAACCCTCATAGTATTCTATTGATATATGAAATGAGTGATATGACGTAGAAACAATTAGAGGTTTGTCAGCTTATCCTTAATTGAGAATCATCGAAGCAAGGTCATGAGTGGTTTCAAATGATGAGTTGATAGATGATCTCCAAGGAACTAGATTATTATGATAAATGATGAGCTCCAAAGAGATCAAGAAACGACAAACTCCAAGAAACTAGAGAGGTTGAGTCCTAAAGGACTAACCTTGGATAATTGATAATAGCTAAAATAAGGAACTAGCTAGATTATTTTGAGAATTCGAAAAAATATCTTGAGCATGTTACGATCACAAAATGCACAAGAAAATGAGAGAGAATCTACCCAAGAATCTACCAAAGCTTTAAGTGAGAAAAGAACGAGAGGAAGAGAAGCT
Source organism: Cucurbita maxima (assembly GCF_002738345.1). NCBI lineage: Eukaryota > Viridiplantae > Streptophyta > Magnoliopsida > Cucurbitales > Cucurbitaceae > Cucurbita > Cucurbita maxima. The sequence goes on from NW_019272064.1 coordinate 940,595, forward strand.
TTAGGGAGGTCGAATGGACAAAGGCTCTTCATGTCATCCTTGTCCATCTTCAAAACCATTATTTCGTATATTCGAGGGTCGGGGTGTTCAAAAACCAATCAAAATCGATCGAATCGAACACATCCAAACCTAATTGATTGGTTTGGTCGAATTTTTTTGTGACCTCGATCAAGAGATCACAATTATATAAGAGATCGTGGTACGATTTTTTATATTTTTACAACCCATAGCTTCGGTAGATCGGTTAGCTCCGTTCATCTTCGGCGCAAGAATACTCGATCAGTGAGCTATTATGCACTCGTGATTGAAGAAATATTTATTTTGCACACAAATTTAAGTACATAAGTCGATTTATCCCTTTTCAGTATAGAAAGATGAACCCAAATGGAAGTTCAAGAAAGGCAATACAACCCCAAATGGAAGTTCAAGAAAGGCAATACAACCCATTATTGATAACAACAACTAAATTTGGAAGGCCGAGGTTTCTTATTGTGACATGGAGCTTAAGAATAGTCGCAGATGGAGAAAATAAAGTTGTTGTTGCACTTAACTTCAGCACACCCAATAGATGTTGTGTCCTCCGCCACCAAATTCAGGAAATGCCCGCACTCTTCCTTCACGCACTTCTTTGTTTTGGGGTCATAAAACTCCTTCTCGCTAGCCCAAAACCTCACTGTCAATTCTGCTGTTGTCTTCTCAAATGCTTCTGCTATGTTCTCGGCATAAGGTCCCTCGGAGTGCTCCATCTCGCACGTAGCGATCCTTGTTTTGGCATAATTTAGAGCATAGGTAGCCAAAGTGGTGTTCCAAGACACTGGGCCGACGCCATTCTCGGCTCGGATGGCATTTGTGGCATCGACCCATTCCTTGGGGCTGCTTTCGGCGATCGTTGGAGAGATTTGAGCTAGGATTAGGGCAATTCCGACGATCCAAAGTGCGGGAAGAAAGTCGGAATATGCCATTGTAACGAGTTTTAGTTGAAGGATTGGTGGGGTTGTATTGGTTTGGGACATTCGTGTTTGGTTTAGGGTATTTATATGTTGAGAAGATCACATGTTTGTTGGGATAGAATTACATTAAGAGATAAAAGTGGAGAAACATTCAAATTCCTTAAATTCCTCGAGAAAAAACAAATGCCTAATCTCTTTCCTCAAATTAACTTGGTCCACAATTTTAAATAGATGTAATGCCTATTATTAAATTACTGTTTTTAGAGTGATTATAAACAAAATTAAAGGGTTTATTATAGATATAAGAGTTTATTAATATTTCTTAACATTTCAATAATTATTTTTAAAATGCTAACAAACCAGGTGAACATAAGCTAGAATATCAAACTCTATAAATTAACATACATTGTACTATTTGTGGTGAATGGGATTAATAAACATTTTAATAGTTCTAATTGATTGTTCCATCTTAGTTTAATTTGTTCATGAAAATTTGGTTCAGGAATACTTTTAATACATTCTCTATTTCGATTCATGTACTTATTAGATTCATTTGGTTCATCTCCCACGTTCGTATATGAATTATTTTTATTTATGTATGAGCATTAGCATTTTTATGTTATATAAAGGTTTGTTTAATGTTGTTATGAGATGTGGGAGACACACTCCTATCCACTTAGGCTATAGTGATTGGTCATTACCTTTGGAGGTAGGAGAACTTCTTCTCTCCGAACCACTTCAAAATACTCCTGTATCCACGTAAGTTGTTGTGTATTTTTATTCAATTATGTTCGTGAGTGTCATGGATATTTCTTCAACTTCCGCTACAACGATTGGTATCAGAATATTTTAATTGTGACATTTGGGGTATTGTGAGAGACTTAACCACGAGACACGTTCACACTCACCATCAATTGTCAGAAAATAAGTTTCTCATTGCAACTTTGTTTATTTGTTCTTGAAAATATGATTTTCAAAAATTGTGCTTATATCTATCCATTCAGATTTTTATTTTTGTGTCTAAACTTGTTTTGAGTGGCAATATCGTTCCCTACTAAATCATAGTATGGATCGAGGATTTCGAGTTCTAATTTTGAAATGGTTGCTTCTACTAAATAACCTATTGAGCACGTAGCGGGATCATCTTAAGGACTTAGAGTCGGTGGAGCAAAGCCTCAAAAATGAAAGAGTATAGAAATCTAAGTCATTTGCAAGGAACAAACCACGAAGTGAAATTCGAAAACCTACCAGGTTTGACGATACGATAGCGTACGCTCTCCCTATGATTCATGAAGTTCCCAACCACTACATAGATGATATTCAAAATCAAAATAGCTTACATAACAAGAGGCTACGACGGAAGAGATAGGTTTGACTTGTGGTTAAAGGCAATGCTAAGAAGGAAGAGATTTATTATTTTTTCACATGGGGTAAAGCATTCTTCCTTTCATATTTGGTTGGTTTTGGTTGCTCAAGTTAATCTTGTGCTCCAACTAGCTGCAGCGATAACAGCCTCCGCTAGGATCCATATGTACCCTTATATCTCAAGAGAGGACTGCTACTATACTGACACTGACTCAGTTGTGCTTGGTCACCCACTACCTAATGAAGAGATTTCATCTTCTGTCACAACTCGATGCAAAAAAATGTTTTCTTGCATAAAAATTTAGAAGAATAAATATATATGGACAATTAATTAGCTTTCGAGTAGTTGGGCAACAATATTTAGTATGCAGGTTGAAGAAATCTTTGTATGGGCTAAAACAATCTCCTCACCAATGGTACAAGAGGTTTGATCACTTCATGGTGGAGCAGAGGTGTAGAGGTATACTCATAGCCAATTTGATCATTACGTGTACTTTCAGTGCTTTGATGATGATCTATTTATCTATTTGGTCTTGTATGTTGATGTCATGTCGATTACTTCCAAGAGGCAAGTGGAGATTGATAAACGTCATTCCACTCCTAGTTATTCGTTGACTATGGCTACTGGACCTATTTGTTGGTGCTTAATTTGCATACTACTATTGCATTGTTTACAACCCAAGTAGAGTATAAGGTAGTCATTTAAACTTGCTATTTGGATGAATGGTTTGATTAATGACTTGGTATTTCTTAAGAACACCTAGAGGTATTTGTGATAGCCGTAGTTCTATTTGTTTGTCGAATAACTAAATCTATCCGGCTCTCACCAAGCATATTAATGTTTGATTTCATTTTGTTCGAATAATTGCTATCGAAGGAAGACATTCATTTATTGAAAATTGAAACGGGTGATAACCTTGCGAATATATTGATAAAGGTAGTTCTTGTGAAAAGTTCCAACATTGCTTGGATCTACTAACATTAGATTGGCCGACTAACATTAGATTGGCCGATAAATTTAATAAAGATAAGTTGATAAGTTTGCAGAAGTAACATATTAAGTACCGTGTGAAAAATTATTTATTTCTAGCTAGTACCATGCTTCAAAAGAAACTGTCACTGGTGGGAACTCGGAGGATTCAAGTGGCAGGGATGGGTGCCTCCACTCAGGAAGAGGTCCGGCGACAAGTAGAGGGCCTGCTTTCATCACTGTTTCCAAGAGCTTGCCTTTTTCAGGCAATGGCTTCTCTGGAACCAATTCTACTACGACCTGCGATTGTGATTGTGGCGGCGAAGCTGTAGCGAACTGTGGTGGCGGAATTGGATCAATGGCAAGAGACAATACAATGCTTTCTTCGCAATCCGACAAGGAGAAGCCATTGTTGGAATCTATTTCTTTCCTTGATTCATCTTCAATGCTGGAAATTACCGAATGAGGACCTATTCGGTGCTGAAGGAAAAGCTTCTCAATTTATAACTTCTAGATCTTTTCATTTGCTTCTACTACAGCCACTGACCTTTGCACGAGCCAACTCTCTGTCCAGAGTTTTCCTTTCCTCGTTCATCTCCTGAATTTTGCGCTGATAATCTCTCACAACATTCGAGCAGCCACACCACGCAACAATGACAGCCTCCTCCAGCTCCCTCACAGTTTGCGTTAATTTTTCAGCCTCTGCAATTTTTTGTCGGCGCATCTTGTCCAAGATTTTGTTTTCTTCCTGACAAATCTCTATCTGTTTCATTAACTCTTGATTTTTGTTCGGTAAATCATCCATCATAGAGGTCTTGGCCATGACACTTTGAACAGTCCTCTTAGCATCAACCAAAGTCGCTTCCTTTGATTTGGTTAGATGATCCAGTGCTTTGTTGTCATCTTGAAGCTTTGCAATCTCCTGTCTTGCAAGCTTGGGCTCAGCCTCCAAAGCTTTGTTGTCATCTTGAAGCTTTACAAATCGTTCATGTGGAGTGAATAGGTGTATCTTGTACTGTGAGTTTGTATAAGACTCGATCACAAAAAATTTGATCTCTCTTTATAAATCTATTAATTGAGAAGATTAATGTTTCATAAGATGATCAAATACGACTCATTCTTAGTCTTGAATGAGTTATGAACAACTGTATGTGAGAGTTTGTCCTTTGATTTGCATGGGTGAGAATGACTTTTGTAGTCGATTCAATATGCCAACCATTTTGGATATTTGTCCAAATAGATAGTTGGAAAAATAATTTCACGTGATCAAATTTACTCATTCGCATGTAGGGTAAGTAATTTAGTAGTTATAAGTGTTGATTTTAAAACTTGAACAACGGGCCTCCCCCTCTCACTAGTCCAAGAAGAACTTGTTTTTAAGAATAAATCATAAACAAATTGTTCATCGAGAATCAAAGGCATTTAAGGTGTAAGATATAATTACATAAGTAAAATGGACTTTTGACCTAATTGTAATTACGAATACTTGCTTATAATGATTATATCAGTAGATACAACTTAAGAGTGTATAACTTTATCCTACATAGAGTGTATAACTTTATGTTTATAATAGAGCGGCTTATAGTTTAATTAATTAATTTTGTGTCACTAGTATATAATCCATAATGTGTTATTACTGATTTTGAAAGGTCCAAATTAATATTTAATATATTAGAGGTAAGAAATATAAAAATAAAAGTATATTTAATGTTAAATGTTAAAATTAATTTAATATATTTGATATATTAAATATGGAAATATTCTCAAAGTCCCCTCTTTTAAGGTAGCCCACTCGAGCCTTCTTAGGTAGATTAGAGACATGTCAAAACTTTCTTCGTAAATTTTTTTAACGATCAGAAATTTCTCCATATTTTTTTAATATAAGTTTCTTTAACCTTTAGTTATGTTTAATTCTAAATAAAATCAAAATTGATTCAAATGTCCCTTCTGTGCGAATGAAACGTCAATTCCTAACACCTTAATCACAGATCGTTAGGCTGAACCCTCATAGTATTCTATTGATATAAGAAATGAGTGATATGACGTAGAAACAATTAGAGGTTTGTCAGCTTATCCTTAATTGAGAATCATCGAGACAAGGTCATGAGTGGTTTCAAATGATGAGTTGATAGATGATCTCCAAGGAACTAGATTATTATGATAAATGATGAGCTCCAAAGAGATCAAGAAACGACAAACTCCAAGAAACTAGAGAGGTTGAGTCCTAAAGGACTAACCTTGGATAATTGATAATAGCTAAATATAAGGAACTAGCTAGATTATTTTGAGACTTCGAAAAAATATCTTGAGCATGTTACGATCACAAAATGCACAAGAAAATGAGAGAGAATCTACCCAAGAATCTACCAAAGCTTTAAGTGAGAAAAGAACGAGAGGAAGAGAAGCTTTAGGGAGGTCGAATGGACAAAGGCTCTTCATGTCATCCTTGTCCATCTTCAAAACCATTATTTCGTATATGAGGGTCGGGGTGTTCAAAAACCAATCAAAATCGATCGAATCAAACACATCCAAACCTAATTGACTGGTTTGGTCGAATTTTTTTGTGACCTTCGGTCAAGAGATCACAATTATATAAGAGATCATGGTACGAATTTTTATATTTTTACATCCCATAGCTTCGGTAGATCGGTTAGCTCCGTTCATCTTCGGCGCAAGAATACTCGATCAGTGAGCTATTATGCACTCGTGATTGAAGAAATATTTATTTTGCACACAAATTTAAGTACATAAGTCGATTTATCCTTTTTCAGCATAGAAAGATGAACCCAAATGGAAGTTCAAGAAAGGCAATACAACCCCAAATGGAAGTTCAAGAAAGGCAATACAACCCATTATTGATAACAACAACTAAATTTGGAAGGCGGAGGTTTATTATTGTGACATGGAGCTTAAGAATAGTCGCAGATGGAGAAAATAAAGTTGTTGTTGCACTTAACTTCAGCACACCCAATAGATGTTGTGTCCTCCGCCACCAAATTCAGGAAATGCCCGCACTCTTCCTTCACGCACTTCTTTGTTTTGGGGTCATAAAACTCCTTCTCGCTAGCCCAAAACCTCACTGTCAATTCTGCTGTTGTCTTCTCAAATGCTTCTGCTATGTTCTCGGCATAAGGTCCCTCGGAGTGCTCCATCTCGCACGTAGCGATCCTTGTTTTGGCATAATTTAGAGCATAGGTAGCCAAAGTGGTGTTCCAAGACACTGGGCCGACGCCATTCTCAGCTCGGATGGCATTTGTGGCATCGACCCATTCCTTGGGGCTGCTTTCGGCGATCGTTGGAGAGATTTGAGCTAGGATTAGGGCAATTCCGACGATCCAAAGTGCGGGAAGAAAGTCGGAATATGCCATTGTAACGAGTTTTAGTTGAAGGATTGGTGGGGTTGTATTGGTTTGGGACATTCGTGTTTGGTTTAGGGTATTTATATGTTGAGAAGATCACATGTTTGTTGGGATAGAATTACATTAAGAGATAAAAGTGGAGAAACATTCAAATTCCTTAAATTCCTCGAGAAAAAACAAATGCCTAATCTCTTTCCTCAAATTAACTTGGTCCACAATTTTAAATAGATGTAATGCCTATTATTAAATTACTGTTTTTAGAGTGATTATAAACAAAATTAAAGGGTTTATTATAGATATAAGAGTTTATTAATATTTCTTAACATTTCAATAATTATTTTTAAAATGCTAAGTGAACATAAGCTAGAATATCAAACTCTATAAATTAACTTACATTGTACTATTTGTGGCGAATGGGATTAATAAGCTCAGCTTGGATTAATAAACATTTTAATAATTCTTCTTATCGTTCTAATTGATTGTTCCATCTTAGTTTAATTTGTTCATGAAAATTTGGTTCAGGAATACTTTTAATACATTCTCTATTTCGATTCATGTACTTATTAGATTCATTTGGTTCATCTCCCACGTTCGTATATGAATTATCTTTATTTATGTATGAGCATTAGCATTTTTATGTTATATAAAGGTTTGTTTGATGTTGTTATGAGATGTGGGAGACACACTCGTATACACTTAGGCTATAGTGATTGGTCATTACCCTTGGAGGTAGGAGAACTTCTTCTCTCCGAACCACGTCAAAATACTCTTGTATCCACGTAAGTTGTTGTGTATTTTTATTCAATTATGTTCGTGAGTGTCATGGATATTTCTTCAACTTCCGCTACAACCATTGGTATCAGAATATTTTAATTGTGACAGTTGGGGTATTGTGAGAGACTTAACCACGAGACACGTTCACACTCACCATCAATTGTCAGAAAATAAGTTTCTCATTGCAACTTTGTTTATTTGTTCTTGAAAATATGATTTTCAAAAATTGTGCTTATATCTATCCATTCAGATTTTTATTTTTGTGTCTAAACTTGTTTTGAGTGGCAATATCGTTCCCTACTAAATCATAGTATGGATCGAGGATTTCGAGTTCTAATTTTGAAATGGTTGCTTCTACTAAATAACCTATTGAGCACGTAGCGGGATCATCTTAAGGACTTAGAGTCGGTGGAGCAAAGCCTCAAAAATGAAAGAGTATAGAAATCTAAGTCATTTGCAAGGAACAAACCACGAAGTGAAATTCGAAAACCTACCAGGTTTGACGATACGATAGCGTACGCTCTCCCTATGATTCATGAAGTTCCCAACCACTACAAAGATGATATTCAAAATCAAAATAGCTTACATAACAAGAGGCTACGACGGAAGAGATAGGTTTGACTTGTGGTTAAAGGCAATGCTAAGAAGGAAGAGATTTATTATTTTTTCACATGGGGTAAAGCATTCTTCCTTTCATATTTGGTTGGTTTTGGTTGCTCAAGTTAATCTTGTGCTCCAACTAGCTGCAGCGATAACAGCCTCCGCTAGGATCCATATGTACCCTTATATCTCAAGAGAGGACTGCTACTATACTGACACTGACTCAGTTGTACTTGGTCACCCACTACCTAATGAAGAGATTTCATCTTCTGTCACAACTCGATGCAAAAAAATGTTTTCTTGCATAAAAATTTAGAAGAATAAATATATATGGACAACTAATTAGCTTTCGAGTAGTTGGGCAACAATATTTAGTATGCAGGTTGAAGAAATCTTTGTATGGGCTATAACAATCTTCTCACCAATGGTACAAGAGGTTTGATCACTTCATGGTGGAGCAGAGGTGTAGAGGTATACTCAGAGCCAATTTGATCATTATGTGTACTTTCAGTGCCTTGATGATGATCTATTTATCTATTTGGTCTTGTATGTTGATGTCATGTCGATTACTTCCAAGAGGCAAGTGGAGATTGATAAACGTCATTCCACTACTAGTTATTCGTTGACTATGGCTACTGGACCTATTTGTTGGTGCTTAATTTGCATACTACTATTGCATTGTTTACAACCCAAGTAGAGTATAAGGTAATCATTTAAACTTGCTATTTGGATGAATGGTTTGATTAATGACTTGGTATTTCTTAAGAACACCTAGAGGTATTTGTGATAGCCGTAGTTCTATTTGTTTGTCGAATAACTAAATCTATCCGGCTCTCACTAAGCATATTAATGTTTGATTTCATTTTGTTCGAATAATTGCTAATGAAGGGAGACATTCATCTATTGAAAATTGAAACGAGTGATAACCTTGCGAATATATTGACAAAGGTAGTTGCTTGTGAAAAGTTATAACATTGCTTGTATCTACTAACATTAGATTGGCGTGATAAATTTAATAAAGATAAGTGGATAAGTTTGCAGAAGTAAGATATTAAGTACTGTGTGAAAAATGATTTATGTCTAGCCAGTACCATGCTTCAAAAGAAACTGTCACTGGTGGGAACTCGGAGGATTCAAGTGGCAGGGGTGGGTGCCTCCACTCAGGAAGAGGTCCGGCGACAAGTAGAGGGCCTGCTTTCATCACTGTTTCCAAGAGCTTGCCTTTTTCAGGCAATGGCTTCTCTGGAACCAATTCTACTACGACCTGCGATTGTGCTTGTGGCGGCGAAGCTGTAGCGAACTGTGGTGGCGGAATTGGATCAATGGCAAGAGACAATACAATGCTTTCTTCGCAATCCGACAAGGAGAAGCCATTGTTGGAATCTATTTCTTTCCTTGATTCATCTTCAATGCTGGAAATTACCGAATGAGGACCTATTCGGTGCTGAAGGAAAAGCTTCTCAATTTATAACTTCTAGATCTTTTCATTTGCTTCTACTACAGCCACTGACCTTTGCACGAGCCAACTCTCTGTCCAGAGTTTTCCTTTCCTCATTCATCTCCTGAATTTTGCGCTGATAATCTCTCACAACATTCGAGCAGCCACACCACGCAACAATGACAGCCTCCTCCAGCTCCCTCACAGTTTGCGTTAATTTTTCAGCCTTGCAATTTTTTGTCGGCGCATCTTGTCCAAGATTTTGTTTTCTTCCTGACAAATCTCTATCTGTTTCATTAACTCTTGATTTTTGTTCGGTAAATCATCCATCATAGAGGTCTTGGCCATGACACTTTGAACAGTCCTCTTAGCATCAACCAAAGTCGCTTCCTTTGATTTGGTTAGATGATCCAGTGCTTTGTTGTCATCTTGAAGCTTTGCAATCTCCTGTCTTGCAAGCTTGGGCTCAGCCTCCAAAGGTGCAACAATGTCTTCGATTGGAGGCATGTCATCATCCTTTAAGTAGCATGAGCGGCAAATTGAGCTGCCATTGAAGCCTTCTTCTCATCATTGATTTCCTTTATTTCAAGATACTTGGTGAAAAGATTCTGTCAACTTTAATTTCTCCTCGGCCTTTGATAGTTCTTCGGTCTGCTCTTCAACTACCTTCTCTCTAAGCTGCTCAAACAACTTCAAAGCCTTGATCTTCGCCTGAGCTTCTCCGAGCTCTCAATCCTTATCTCGTACTTCATTCTCAAGGCGATTGAGCTCCAGCTTCACCAGATCCGAGCCATGAAACAAGTACAAGAAGTCATCGGTGTCCATAATCGGCTTGACCGATGTCCGCCGCTGCAACGAGCTTTTCCCCTCCCTTAATTAAAGATCCGGAGATCGTCAACGGCGTTGAATTTGATGGCGAAATCGACATCGAGATAGCCTGGGATCCACCACCCGTCCGTTACTCACCTCCGGCAAAAACCCATCTCCATCGCCAGATATCTCCGCCATAACCTGATTTATCCAAATCTCTCCCTTCTCCCCTTCACATAACCAAGAGCTTGTGCCACATAAACCTCCTCATCCAAGAACTTTTTTCTTTCTACCACTCCGTTTTGCTGTGTTGTAGAGGCTGCAGTGAGTTGTCGATGTGATGTGCCACATAATCGCATGATTTCGTCGTTGCTTTTTCAACATGTGCAATAAGAAGTAATTCTTTTTCAAACAAACAACATATGTCATGAGAAGCAACGGTTCAGAAGTTTCAACAAAATGAGCTTGTGATTCCTTTTTCTTATTCTTCCTAGAATATTTATACTGAAAATGACCAAAGTCATGACAATAAAAACCGTCAACAAAAGTTTTGTTAAAACCTGGTCTCCCATGTCCTCGTTCTCTACCTCCAATTATGTCACCTCCACGATTTGTTCTCCTTATACTTCTGTCAAGAGTAATCTTCAATGCCTGCTCTTCCACAATATGTCTTTGCATACGTTGTTCATGAACCAGTAGACTACTCTACAATTCATTAATGGTCATGTTGTCCAAATCATTGGATTCTTCATTGGAGCAAGCCACGTAATCAAACTTTGAAGTCGTGGAGCGCAGGATTTTCTCAATAATGCTAACATCACTAATCTTTTCACCATGGAAACGCATTTTATTAGCAATGGTGAGAGTACGAGAAAAGAAATCAGAAACAATCTTACCTTCCTTCATATGAAGAGTCTCAAAGTCCTTGCGCAGAGTCTGTAGTTGTGCTCGTTTCACCCTTGTATTTCCTTGGAATTTTATCTTATTGAATCCCAAAATCCTTTGAAGTTTTTTTTTATCCAAAATAGTCTCCAGAATTGAGTGATCGATGGCTGGAAAAGGTAATTCTTAGCTCTTTAAGTCTTTCAATTTCTGATTTGTCACCTCCTTCTTATGTTCATTTGAGTAATCAGCATCATCTGCTATGGCAGAAATCTCAGACTCAACTACTTGTCAATATTCTCTAGAACGAAGAAAGTTCTTCATTAACATGCTCCAATGATCGTAGTGACCAACAAATTTTGGTATTGCTAGTTGAACAAAACTGTCCTCATCAATAGTCATCTTTAGCTACGACCCAAAGAGACAAGGTTCTAATATGAACGGATAAATTTAATAAAGACAAGTTTACGGAAATTAAGTACTTTATTATGTCAAAGATACTATATTTATAGGCAAAGATAAAAATAAAATCCTAACCTCAAAACAAATAAAATCCCTCCCTTGAATTGATAACCTACAACTAAATTTTTTGTTAACGGAAGAAGTAGCTCATTGACTTGGTGACAGCCGTTATCAACTTCGAGAACTTCTGGCAAAGTGGTGCTGGTTGTGCTTGTTGAGAATTGTCATGAAGATTCTTTTTACTCTCAACCTTTTTCCCTCCCTTTTTTGGTTCTCTTTGGTCCTATGCCAATCTTGAACGATTCTTAACCTTTTTTATCGCAATGGCTTGTGACCTGATTTTTTAGAACAAGTAAATTATTTTCGATATTTAATTTTCTAACCTAACTCGACTTAATTGTAACAAAATTGATGTAATTAACTAACCGAAATGGATTTCCACGACGATTCTACCTTAACCATTTCAAGATTGGGACTGCGCAAACCAAGCAAACAGATTGGAATACTTTAATTGACCAAGACTTTTATCGAATAGAAAGATGGATAATTCTTGTCTACTAAAAATTTACAAATCAACTTGTTTGTAATGATTATATTAGTAGGACAAAGAGTATAACTCTAAGTTTATAATAGAGTAACCTATATAGGTAATTAATAAAAATTTGAAATGTCCAAATTAATATTTAATATATAAGATACATGAAACATAAACGGAAAAAAGTATATTTAATGTTAAATGTTCAAATTAATTTAATAATTTTTATATATTAAATATGAACATATTCTCCAATTCCCGGTAAATAGGACTCTTATAGCTCTTCTTTCAAGTGTATCCCACAAACCTTCTTCATCTTTATAGAGTTCGTAGAACAAGCAGATTAGAGACATGTCAAAACTTTCCCCATATATTTTTTTCAATGCAAGTTGAACATGTAAGATTAATAATCTAAGTTTCTTTAACGTTTAATTCTAAATAAAATCAAAATTGACTCAAATGTTTCTTCTATGCGAATGAAATGTCAATTCGTAACACCTAATCATGGATCATTAAGCTGAACCCTCGTAGTATTCTATTAATATATGAAATGATTGGTATGGTGTAGGAACAATAAGAGGTTTTCCCGCTTATCCTTGAATCGTGAATCATCAAGGCAAGGTCAACCGTGGTTTCAAATGATGAGTTGATAGATGATCAAGAGGCTAGATTATGATAAATGATGAGCTCCAAAAAGACCAAGAAACGATAAACTCCAAGAAACTAGAGCAACCATGAGTCCTAAAGGACTAACCTAGGATGATTGATAATAGCTAAATATAAGGAACTAGCTAGATTATCTTGAGACTTTGAAAAACGACGTGCCTTGTCTTGAGCATGTTACGATCACAAAGTGTACAAGATAAATGAGAGGGAATCTACCAGAGCTTCAAGTGAGAAAAGAGAATCAAGTCGAGTCGAGAGGAAGAGAAGCTTTAGGGAGGTGGTATGGACAAAAGCTCTTCATGTCATCCTTGTCCATTTTCAAAACCTTTATTCCTTATATTCGAGAGTCAGGGTGTTCAAAAACCAATCAAAATCGGTCGAATCGGATACGTCAAAACCTAATTGACAGGTTTGGTCGAATTTATTTGTGGGAAAATTGGTTTGGTCAACTGATTAAAATATTATATCTTCGATCAAGAGATCATAGTACGAATTTTCATCTTCCACGTTTTATTGAACTCAAGAAAAAAATCAAAACTTGTGCATTTTTGCGCTTCGATAGATCGGTTAGCTCCATTCATTTTTTATGCAAGAATGCTTGATCAGTGAGGTATTATGCACTCGTGATTGAATAAATATTTATTTTGCACACAAATTTAAGTAAATAAGTAATTTTACGATATATGCCTCTTCGATATAGAAAGATCAACCCAAATGGAAGTTCAACAAAGGCAATACAACCCGCTTAGATTATAAGAAATTTTAGGGTTTAAGGTTTAGAATTTTGGATCAAATTATCGATAAGAACAATAACTAAAGTTGAAAGGCGGGGTTTGAGCCTATTATTTTGACATCGAGCTTAATAATAGTCGCAGATGGTGAAAATAAAGTTGTTGTCGCACTTAACTTCAGCGCAGCCAATGGATGTTGTGTCCTTCGCCACAATATTCAGGAAATGCCCGCACTCTTCCTTCACGCACTTTTTTGTTATGGGGTCATAAAACTCCTTCTCGCTAGCCCAAAGCTTCACTATCAATTCTGCTGTTGTCTTCTCATATGCTTCTGCTATGTTTTCGGCATAAGGTCCATTGGAGTGCTCCAACTCGCATGTAGCAATCCTTGTTTTGGCATAATCCAGAGCATAGGTAGCTAAAGTGGTGTTCCAAGACACCGGGCCGACGCCATTCTCGGCTCGGATGGCATTGTGGGCATCGACGAAGTCCTTGGGGCTGCTTTCGGCGATCGTTGGAGAGATTGGAGCTAGGATTAGGACAATTCCAACGATCCAAAATGCAGAGAAAAAGTTGGGAGATGCCATTCTAACGAGCTTTAGGTGAAGGATTGGTAGGGTTGTATTGGTTTGGGATATTTTTGTTTGGTTTAGGGTATTTATATATTGAAGATCACATGCTGTTGGATTTTGTTGGGATACAAAAACATCGACAGATAAAAGTTTCCTTAAATTCCTCGAAAAAAATAAATAAATAAATAAATGCAAATTAACTTGATTGCCAATTTTACAGAGATGTAATTCCTATTATTAAATTACTGTTTTTGAGTGCTTATAATCAAAATTAAAGGGTTGGTTGAAGAATAAATTATATTATTATTATTTTACCAATGTAAGAATTTACCAAAGATAAGATATAAGAATTAACCAATATTTCTCAAAATTAAATTACCTTAAAGAATTTACCAAATATAAGAATTTACCTTAAATTCCTCAAAATTAAATTATTCTTATAGATACAAGAATTTACCAATATTTCTTAACATTTCAATAATTATTTTTAAAATGCAAACAAACCGTGTGAACGTAAACCAAAATATGTTTTTGCATTGTTCTCATCGTTCTAACTAATTGTTCAATATTAGTTTAATTTCTTCGGGTGGAGAATTTTCATTCATGTACCCATTGGATTCATTTGGTTCATCTTCCATATTGGTACATAGAGCATCTTGATTCATGAATAAGCATTAGTATTATTATGTTTATATGAAGATTTGTCTAATATTATTATGAGATGTGGAATGAGTATCATTTTGTATTTGCCTAGAGGCAATTGGAAGGAATTTTGTAGATGAGATTGTAGTGTGAGAGTGTAAGAGATACTGTTGTAAACACTGCTATTGTCTTTTTATTCATTTATGTTTTGGTGAGTGTGAGTGACATGAATTTTTCTTCAACTTCCGCTACAACAATTGGTACCAAAGCATTTTAGTGGTGGCATTTGGGATATTGTGAAAAACTTAACCTCATCGACCACGAGACATGTTCACACTCACCATCAATTGTCAAAAAATAAGTTTCACATTGCAAGTTTGCTTATTTGTTCTTGGAAATCATATTTCCAAAATTTGTGATTATTTCTATCCATTCACATTATTATTTTGGTGGAGAGTTTTTCCTTATGGCTTCCCCTCGAGGTTTTAAAACGTAATTACTATGGAGAGGTTTTCACACGCTTATAAGGAATGTTTTGTTCTCTTCTCCAACCAATGTGGGATCTAACAATCCACCCCCTTTGAGGCCCAGTATCCTCACTGACACACCCAGTGCTCGACTCCGATACCATTTGTAACAGCCCAAGCCCACTACTGATAGATATTATCCGCTTTGACCAATTACGTATTACCGTCAGCCTCACAATTTTAATAAAACACATTTGCCAGAGACAAATTTCCGCACCCTTATAAGAAATGTTTTGTTCCCCTCTCCCACATATATAACAATCACAACAGACGAAAACTCGTCCCCCAATCAACAAAATGGCCTTAGACACCAAATATATATTGAACTCAAATCTTGAAAACTAAAACTGTACTCTACTTCCTAAACTAAAATCAAGAATTTTGACCCCTAAAAACTAAATAGAGGGAAGTTTAAAGCTTCAAAGATCAAAATAATCTTTGAAGAAACAAAAACTAATGAAAAAAATAACTTAAGAACCATAATAAATCTTGAATAAAATACAAAGAGGCCATAGATATTAATCAAATTTGCCATAAAAGCTAACCACTGAAAGAATCACAATATGTCATGATCATAACTTGCCCAGATACATACAAGTGCAACCACTTGAGAGAAATGCCTATTCTAAAACCTATAGCAATTTACTGAAAATGCATATAAATTAGGTAGCTAATTTAGAGAAGAAACTAAGCACTTTGTGCAAAACAAAACAGGCATGGGGGGAGTAAGTTTACAGAAAGTACAGTTTTGAGATTCTCAAGAGTAGGATTTGAGGTGGAAGACTTGGCAAGCAGGCCTGTAGGACCTCTTAGCTGCAGCCTGATCAAACTTCTTTACCACTGCTTCATTCTCTTCTAAACTTGTCTGTACAAAATACCTTATCCACCAAGACGAGCTTCGTAATTTCGCCTTCACAACAAGCACGTGTTTCAGTGTTATGCATCTAAACTCGACTGTTTTACTAATTCGAAAATAAGCTCAGCAAACAATAAGGAAGGAATCAATATTGCAAGTTCATAACTATTGGCAGTTCCAAAAGACATAGATGCTATATAGAGGATTCTCACCCTTGAATTTGATACACTAATTTAGAAGGCTAGATAGTAATATTGGGAGTGCTCCATTATTTCTAGGAACTTTTGCTTGCATTGTATCATTTGGTCTACGAAATTGATAACATTCGAGATTATGCAAGATTATACACAAAAGATCCTCTTTTGGCTCTCTCTTTAGCCCTATGTCTCTTATCCTTAGGAGGTCTTCCTCCGCTGGCAGGTTTTTTCGGAAAACTTCATTTATTTATTCTAGTGTGGATGGCAGGCAGGCCTATATTTCTTGATTTCAAGAGGACTCCTTACGAGTGTTGTTTCTATCTACTATTATCTCAAAATAATCAAGTTATTAATGATAATTACAGGACTGACAAGCAGCTCTAATATCACAATCTGAGGTCAGTCTGAAATTCCACATCAAAAACTACTCAAAGATTGCTTCCAGAGTAACTAAATTCTAGAAAACTATTTATTCATCCAGTCCCTTTTAATTCAATTAATGCTAGCTATACTCTTTTTGCATAAAAAGGCACTTACTGGACGTCCGAATTTGGGTAGTTCCGAATCTTTGACCCTTTGCCGACCTGGATAGCCTGCAAATTGAAACAGAAATGGAGAGAAATTAAATCAATTCAATCAATCTAAACTAATTGATGTATGAAATTCACGAAAAGGATGGATAATCCATGATGTTCATAAAACGCTTTCCTAACGGGATAAAATAGAAGCATAACTATATGAAGCAAAGGTGCTATACAATTTACACCAAGAGATAGCATAGTAGATTACAAGATCAAAGACCACTTCAAAATTGTGCTCTTTGTCCAAAACAAAACCCTTTTGACCCAAATGAAGGTCCTGTTAATGTGGACGCATAGCAAAGGTTTGACATCTTTGAAGGGGTGGCTCGGTAAGACAAAAGTGAGGATGTCCTTCACATCTCTAGGGAGACTCAAAAGCCAGCTAAAAGTGATGAGATTTCTGTCCCGGTATTTACGAGCAGAGGAGCAATCGATGAAAATATGGTTTTGAGATTCGTCACTCTGTTTTGCAAATAGAGAACCATTTTGAAGAGATGGCCAAGTAAGGCATGGGCCTTTGGAGGATATCACAAGTGTTAGTAGCCTGATGAGATATTTTCCCAGAGGAAAATTTTGATCTTGAAATTACCTTTGCCAACATTGAAACCTTTAATGTGGTACAAGCATATGGCAAAGAAAATCCATGATCATAATGAAGAGTAAAGGAGATAGGGAGTTCCCTTGGCAAAGCCCCTGTGGGTAATATTTCCCCTCGAGGACAACCATTGATTAATAATAGAAAAAATTGTTGAGGAGATACATCCCCAAACCAAGATCGCAATTTATGTTTGAATACTTTATGAAGGAGGATATTGTCAAGAACATCACAATCCACCTTGTGAAGAGCCTTTTCAATGTTGAGTACAATAACTACGCATTTTCAGTTTTCCTCTTCCATTTATCAAATGGTTCGTTGGCCATAAGAGAATCTCTTGTACCCACGTGGCTTTTTCCACTCGGTGGTTTTCCCACAATATCTTGACAAAGGCTATTTCTTTAGTATGTAGGACTTTTATTTCGCGGGTTAGGATCTTCACTGGCTTTCTTTTTTTTGCTTAGGTCCTTGTCTATCACGTATGTTGAGTCGGTGATGTACTTGCGAAGCATGGATACGTAGAATACATTATGCACCGCGGACAACGATGGTGGTAGGGCTAACCAGTATGCCACTAGTTCAATTTGATCCATAATGTAAAAGGGTCCGATGAAGCATATGTTCAACTTGCCTTTTCATTTGAACCTCGAAGAAGTAACTTGAACTTTTGCAAGGTTAAGGTACTTGTGAGGATGAAAGTTTTTTTTAGATGTATATGATGTAACAATAAAAAAAAAATTTAAAAAATTGTCCCACGTCAATTAGATTAAGAAAGTGAGAGTTGGATGCTAATATAAAAGAGGTCTCTTTGCTTGCTGAGTCACAACAACTACTCTATCTCATCCCACTTTCGAGATTTGGAGCCAGTCGAAGAATCCATGGGCTCTAGCTCAACTTCTCAACTGATCTGGCTCGGGTTTGACATATTCAGACCCTTTCCTACCATTTTGATCCTTTCAAAACTATTTTTGACACATTCGGAAGCGTTTAAGGTCAATATGGCTACATTAGGAGTAGAGTTGATTCAGCCCTTAATGGTTGGTGGGGGTGGGGGTTTAGGTTGGTGAACTACCTTTATGGGAGCAGGCGGGTAATTGCTAATGGGTTTATAAAACGCATACCATCCTTTTCTTTCTCCATCACAGGAATGAAAATTTTGTTAAGACCAACATTGCTATGAAGAATGGCCACCTCTGTTAAAGTACCTCTCCTTTCGATAATCTTTTCAACCCCCAAATGGTTGGTTCAACAGACCTCTCTTCCTTTCAATGCTGGCCGATCGCTTCTTTAAGGGTGGGTGGTGTTGGATCGGTATGGCAACCCTAGAGGGGGGGTGAATAGGGTTTTAACGATAAAAGTGTTTAAACTTGATTAATTTTTCTAATGATAAAACTTTTTACAAATAAGTAGAAGATGATAATTACTAAAGCAAAATAATTCAAGTCAAAACAATAATCAAGTAGAACATGCAATAAACATAATAATAATCTTGAAATTAAATAGGAAAGAGTTAGAGAAAATGACACCGTAGTTTTATAGTGGTTCGGTCAAACTCGACCTACTCCACTCCCCAAGCGCCTCTTGGGAATTTGAATAAAGAACTTTTCCGACTCTTTCCACGGATCAGAGCCAAACCGGTACACCGCTCTTTTTACGAGTTCAAGAGCAAACTCAATCCTTTCAACGACGCAGGATCAAACCGATACAAGTATTTGAGTTTGATAATAACACACCACAACTCTCTCAAAGAGTAGATTTACAATTTGGGATACTGACAACTATTTCCTCACAATATAATAATAATCCCTCTCAAGAATAAGATGAAAAGAAATAAACTTGTAAGCTTGGAGAGAGCAATAAACAATGGAGACTTTGAACAAATGAGGATTGAAGAATGTATGTAAGTTGTATATATTAAAAATGTGGGGAAGATGAGTTTATATAGAGGAGAAAAGTGGCAAAATGTAGGATTGAATATTGACCATTGGATTGTGTTAGGAATAATGGAAGGTGGAGATTAAAAGTAATTAAGTAAGAAAATTTTCTAAATTCATTTATTTCAAAATTTTAATATAATAGTAATATAATATAATAATAATAAAAAGTTATGTGAGTAACGGTAAAATGTAATTCAAAATTTATTATAAATATAATAATATAATAATAATAAAAATGATGTGAGTAACTACCAAAATTTTAAAATATAATAATATAATAATATAATATAGTAATAATAAAATTCGATGTGAGTAACGGTTATATTCAAATTTATATTTGTAAAAATAATTTTATTTAGAAATGTAATAATAAGAAAAACTCCACCATGTGTTACTCTTCCAATATTATAAATGTCATACTTTGATATATTTTGATTTGTCCATCATTTTGATTTTGTTGCCACATCATCACGTCGGGTATGTTGTCTCGACTCTAATTTCTTCGTTTTAGCTCTGATTTGAGTAATTGAAAAGTTGTTGTAATCGTTATTCCCGACCTTATACTGTGGACAGTTCAAAAAACTGAAAATAGTTAATAATTAAAAGTAGGTTTGTTATCATCAAAACATCAATAATTAATTCATTGAAATTAATTAATGTGAGATCAAGGGCCAATAAGCCAACAATCTCCCCCTTTTTGATGATGACAAATCATTTAAAGAAAAATTCATAAAAACCAATAATACAACATCCATGTAATAATATCACTACATACTAATATATTATCATAAATTTCACTCAAGAGCATATTCTCCCTTATATTAATGCCTCAAGAAATTATGAAACACCAAGTAAATGATTCATAAATTATAAAATAACAAATTTAGAACATATTTTTCTTAATTTTCTCCCCCTTTGTAATCATCAAAATGAACAATTGAAAGAGAATGCATTTAATAATGACATAATGGCTCCCCCTAAAAACATGCATTCAAAAATTATAAAATTCAAGATATATCACAACGAATAATACCAAGCTCAAGCCTATTTTTGCAAAAAATTTCTTCATTCAATGGCTTGGTGAAAATATCGGCCAGTTGATTATTAGAGTTTACAAAATCAAGAATAATATGTCCATTTTGCACATGCTCTCTAATAAAATGATGTCTAATGTCAATATGTTTAGTTCTAGAATGATGAATAGGATTTTTAGTTAAATTAATAGCACTTGTATTATCACAAAATATAGGCACACTATGAAACTTTAATCCAAAATCACAAAGAGTTTGTTTCATCCAAAGAATTTGAGCACAGCAACTAGCAACCGCAATATATTCCGCTTCGGTAGTAGATAAGGCAACCGAATTTTGCTTTTTACTAAACCAAGAAACTAAGGAACTACCAAGAAATTGACAAGTTCCACTAGTACTTTTACGATCAAGTAAGCTTCCGGCAAAATCTGCATCAGAATATCCTACCAATTTAAATTCAACATTTCTAGGATACCACAATCCTAGATCAATAGTTCCAAGCAAATATTTAAATATTCTCTTAACGGCATGTAAATGAGATTCCTTAGGACAAGATTGAAATCTAGCACAAAGACATACACTAAACATAATATCGGGTCTACTAGCGGTCAAGTAAAGTAAAGATCCAATCATACCTCGATAAGCTTTAATATCCACACTTTTACCTTTTTCATCCTTGTCAAGCTTAGTGGATGTGCTCATGGGAGTTCTTGCAATCTTACCTCCATTGAACTTGAATCTTTTGAGCAAATCTTTAGTGTATTTCTCTTGATTGATGAAGATACCATTCTTGAGTTGTTTGATTTGAAGTCCAAGAAAGAAACTGAGTTCTCCCATCATACTCATCTCAAACTCACTATGCATACATTTAGAAAATTCTTCACATAAAGAAGGATTAGTAGAACCAAATATGATATCATCCACATATATTTGCACTAATAGCATATCGTTTTCTTTAATCTTAATAAAGAGTGTAGTGTCGAGTTTGCCCATTTTAAAATCATTCCCAATAAGAAAATTACTAAGTCTATCATACCAAGCTCTTGGAGCTTGTTTTAAGCCATAAAGAGCCTTTTTCAACTTATAGACATGATGAGGAAATTCTACATTTTCAAATCCGGGAGGTTGTTCTACATAAACTTCCTCCATAATATAACCATTCAAAAATGCACTTTTCACATCCATTTGATATAATACAAAATTTTTGTAAGAAGCAAAAGCAAGTAACATTCTAATAGCTTCTAATCTAGCAACGGGTGCAAAAGTTTCTTCATAATCTATGCCTTCCTCTTGACAATAACCTTGAGCTACAAGCCTAGCTTTATTTCTAATGATATTCCCATTTTCATCCATTTTATTTCTAAAAACCCATTTGGTTCCAATAATAGAAGTATTAGATGGCCTATGGACTAATTCCCAAACTTTGTTCCTTTCAAATTGATTTAGCTCTTCTTGCATGGCTAAAATCCAAAACTCATCATTTTCGGCATCCTTAAGACTTTTTGGTTCAATTTGAGAAACAAAAGCAAGATTATTAAATAAATTAATAGAAGAGCGAGTTTTCACACCTTGTTCGAGATCACCAAGAATCAAGTCCTTGGGATGAGACAAGGCATACCTCCATTCTTTTGGCATTGATGAAGAACCTTCTTCCTTTAAGCTCATCTCTTCTTTACTCGTAACAATTTCTTTGCCGTTGTCACTAACGAGTAAATCTCCAAAATTTCTTTCTAAATCATCACTACAAATAGACTCATTAGAAATATTATTGCAAGATTCATCAAATACCACATGCATAGATTCTTCAATAACTAAAGTTCTCTTATTGAAAATTCTATAAGCTTTACTAGTAGATGAATAGCCAAGAAAAATACCAATATCCGTTTTTGAATCAAACTTTCCAAGCTTTTCTTTGTTGTTCAAAATAAAACATTTACAACCAAAAACTTTGAAATACCCAACATTTGGAATTTTGTTATGCCAGAGTTCATAAGGAGTTTTATTTAATGAAGGTCTAATTAAAACTCTATTTAAAATATAACAAGCGGTATTAACGGCTTCCGCCCAAAAATATTTAGGTAAATCATACTCATTTAACATTGATCTAGCAAATTCTTGTAAAGTACGATTTTTCCTTTCAACCACACCGTTTTGTTGAGGAGTCCTTGGAGAGGAGAAGTCATGAGAAAAACCATTATCTTCACAAAATTTTTCAAAGGCAACACTGTTAAATTCTCCCCCATGGTCACTCCTAATTTTAGTAATTAAAAACCCTTTTTCATTTTGAACTCTTTTTACAAAACTAGCAAATCTTTTCAAAACATCATTCTTATGTTTTATCATCAAAACCCAAGTAAATCTTGAAAAATCATCCACTATCACAAAAGCATAATAATTTCCTCCATAACTAGCTATTTTAGAAGGGCCAAATAAGTCTATATGGAGTAGTTGAAGAGGTCTAGTAGTAGAAATCATATTTTTAGATTTGAAAGAAGACTTAGTTTGCTTACCCATTTGACAAGCGTCACAAATTTTATCTTTTTCAAATTTAAGTTGAGGGAGACCTCTCACTAATGAATTTTTTGAAATATTTGAAATCAAGTACATACTAGCATGTCCTAGTCTTCTATGCCATAGCCAAGAGTTATCAAGCAAAACCGAAAGACATTTATCATTTGTAGGACAATCATTCAAATCAATAGTATACACATTATCGTCTCTATTTCCTACAAACAAAACTTTTCTATCACTAGCATTTTCAATTATGCAATTATTCTTATCAAATACAACTCTAAAACCTTTATCACATAATTGACTAATGCTAAGTAAGTCATGCTTTAAACCATCAACTAACAATACATTTTTAATGAGAGTACAAGAGTCATTACCTATAGTACCCTTACCAATTATTTTACCCTTCTTGTTATC
Source organism: Cucurbita maxima (assembly GCF_002738345.1). Classification (NCBI taxonomy): domain Eukaryota; kingdom Viridiplantae; phylum Streptophyta; class Magnoliopsida; order Cucurbitales; family Cucurbitaceae; genus Cucurbita; species Cucurbita maxima. The sequence continues at coordinate 964,003 of NW_019272064.1, forward strand.
ACCAAAGGTTACTAAGCCACCATCCTTCTTGGAAAGATTGACAAACTTGGATGGATTACCCGTCATGTGTCTTGAGCAACCACTATCCAAGTACCACTTATTTTTCTTGGAGGCTTTCAAACAAACCTAAAAACAAAGATATTCAAAATTGACCTTTTGGTACCCATACTTGTTTGGGTCCTAGAAAGTTAGTATTCACAAATTTAGGAATCCATTTCATATTTGCATTCATATTAAAGACATTGTATTTAGATAAGTAACAAGAATAATCTTTATGTCCAAACTTACCACACGAGAAACAAACGACATTATGCAAGAATTTATTTCTTGGACTAAATTTGTGTATTCTATTTTTATTCGAAAAATTATTTTCTAAAACATTGTTAAACTTTGTATTTTGAGAAACTTTTCTTCCTAAATGAATATTTTGAGAATTTTTCAATTTAAAGCACTTAGGTCTAATATGACCTTCAACACCACAATAATGACATATAGGCACAAATCTAGATTTATCATACTTAGATACAAATTTACATGTGTTAGATTTAGGCAAGATAGGGGATGCTTTAACAAAGATTGTTTTAGAACTTGAAGGTGTAGAACATTCATCAATATAGCCTAATCCTCTTTTATCACCATATGACTTACCTCCTTCAAGTATTTTATCTAATTTTTGAGCACCTATTGTTAACATTTTAATAGATTCCTTAGCCCTACCAAGTTCTTGCAAATTATTTGATTCATTCTCTTTGAGCAATTTAATTAATTTATCTTTTTCACCACAATCATGCTCAAGAGTCTTGACTTTATCAATTAATGCATTTTTCTCATCACAATCAAATACATGCTTTTCACAAGGTACATCAATTTTAACAATATTATGATCCTTCTCCTTCAAGCAAGAAATTTCATTTAGCAAAGACTTATTTTCAATAATTGAAGTCTTATATTTCTTTTTAAGCACAACATACTTTGAACTAAGTTTTTCTAAATCAATTGTCATCTCATCAACAAGTTTAAATAATTCATGATAAGAAAGAGATTCAAGAGTTACCTCATCTTCTTGTTCATCTTCTTGTTCATCCTCTTTGTCACTATGAGCCATGAAGCAAAAATTTGCAACTTCTTCATCACTTCCACTTGCACTTTCATCACTATCATCCCAAGTAGCCTTCATTGCTTTCTTCTTGGATTTCTTAGATGATTTGAGGAGAGGACAATCCGTTCTTATATGACCCGGCTTTTTACATTCATAACATATTACCTCATCGTTTTTGCTCTTTTCACCTTTTGACTCTTTTTGATTTGTGAAATGTTTTTTTAATTGTTTCTTCCTTTTAATAAAATTTTTATACTTACGTGTGAAGTAGGCGACATCATCTTCATCAAGGACGTCCTCATCTTCAGAGTCAACTTTGATGGATTTTAGGGCTATACTTTTCTTCTTTTTGGATTCTTCTTCCATGTGCCCGTTCATGGTAATCTCATGTGTCATGAGAGAACCAATGAGTTCATCCAAAGGAAGCTTTGTGAGATCCTTTGCTTCTTGAATCGCCGTCACTTTTGCCTCCCAACTTTTAGGCAGAGACCTAAGAATTTTTCTTACATTTTCGGAGGTAGAATATACTTTTCCAAGATTTTTCAAAGCATTTAAAATATTAGTAAATCTAGTAAACATATCACCAATAGGTTCATTTTCCTCCATTTTAAATAGTTCATAATTATGAACTAACATGCTAATTTTTGTTTCTTTAACTTGATTGGTTCCCTCATGAGTTACTTCAAGAGTTTTCCAAATTTCATATGCCGAAGAACACATACATACTCTATTAAATTCATCATTACTTAAGGCACAATACAGACAATTGATAGCACTAGCATTCAAAGAACATTTTTTCATATCATGCTCATCAAATTCATTTTCTAATTTAGGCACCTCAATATTATTAACAATTTTTATTGGAATGTAAGGACCATTACTAACATTTAACCACAATTGATAATCAACGGATTGCAAATAAATTTTCATCCTAGCTTTCCAACATGTATAATTTGTTCCATCAAAATAAGGTGGCCTAGAAGTTGATTGTCCTTCACTAAAACCATTTTTAACACGTAGGTTTGCCATAAGCTCGAACAATAAAGTTTAGATAAAAAATCTATAGGAGCAACCTGCTCTGATACCAATTGTTGGATCGGTATGGCAACCCTAGAGGGGGGGTGAATAGGGTTTTAACGATAAAAGTGTTTAAACTTGATTAATTTTTCTAATGATAAAACTTTTTACAAATAAGTAGAAGATGATAATTACTAAAACAAAATAATTCAAGTCAAAACAATAATCAAGTAGAACATGCAATAAACATAATAATAATCTTGAAATTAAATAGGAAAGAGTTAGAGAAAATGACACCGTAGTTTTATAGTGGTTCGGTCAAACTCGACCTACTCCACTCCCCAAGCGCCTCTTGGGAATTTGAATAAAGAACTTTTCCGACTCTTTCCACGGATCAGAGCCAAACCGGTACACCGCTCTTTTTACGAGTTCAAGAGCAAACTCAATCCTTTCAACGACGCAGGATCAAACCGATACAAGTATTTGAGTTTGATAATAACACACCACAACTCTCTCAAAGAGTAGATTTACAATTTGGGATACTGACAACTATTTCCTCACAATATAATAATAATCCCTCTCAAGAATAAGATGAAAAGAAATAAACTTGTAAGCTTGGAGAGAGCAATAAACAATGGAGACTTTGAACAAATGAGGATTGAAGAATGTATGTAAGTTGTATATATTAAAAATGTGGGGAAGATGAGTTTATATAGAGGAGAAAAGTGGCAAAATGTAGGATTGAATATTGACCATTGGATTGTGTTAGGAATAATGGAAGGTGGAGATTAAAAGTAATTAAGTAAGAAAATTTTCTAAATTCATTTATTTCAAAATTTTAATATAATAGTAATATAATATAATAATAATAAAAAGTTATGTGAGTAACGGTAAAATGTAATTCAAAATTTATTATAAATATAATAATATAATAATAATAAAAATGATGTGAGTAACTACCAAAATTTTAAAATATAATAATATAATAATATAATATAGTAATAATAAAATTCGATGTGAGTAACGGTTATATTCAAATTTATATTTGTAAAAATAATTTTATTTAGAAATGTAATAATAAGAAAAACTCCACCATGTGTTACTCTTCCAATATTATAAATGTCATACTTTGATATATTTTGATTTGTCCATCATTTTGATTTTGTTGCCACATCATCACGTCGGGTATGTTGTCTCGACTCTAATTTCTTCGTTTTAGCTCTGATTTGAGTAATTGAAAAGTTGTTGTAATCGTTATTCCCGACCTTATACTGTGGACAGTTCAAAAAACTGAAAATAGTTAATAATTAAAAGTAGGTTTGTTATCATCAAAACATCAATAATTAATTCATTGAAATTAATTAATGTGAGATCAAGGGCCAATAAGCCAACAGGTGGGTGGTCATTTTGGTTTTTGAGAGTGTGGGTGGGTGGTAGTGGGGCTGGGGGAGGCATATAGTCAGTGGGGAACGGGGTGTTGAGGGGTTGGTCATGGTTTCCGACGAGGATGGGTCAAGGTGGTGGACTGGGAGAGAGCGCACTGTGGGTCCTTCCAACAATGGCGCCTTCCTTTGATGCCCAATCTTTATAACAAAATTAATTCAGAATAAAAAAGATTAGACCACTATCCCGTGATTGAGAAAAGAATTATGGACAGTAAAAGGTAACTAAAAATGACCTCAGCGAGTTATTATACGATCCTATTTGTAACAGTCCAAGTCAACCGCTAGTTGATATTTTCTTCTTTGGGCTTTTCCTTTCCGGCTTCCCCTCAAGGTTTTTAGAACGCGTCTGCTAGGAAGAGGTTTTCACACACTTATAAAGAATGCTTCCTTCTCCTCCCCAACCGATGTGGGATCTCACAATCCACCCCCTTCGGGGCCCAACGACCTTGTAGACACTCGTTCCCTTCTGCAACCAATGTGGGACCCTCCAATCCACCACCCTTCGGGGCCCAGCGTCCTTACTGGCACACCGCCTCGTATCCACCCCTTTGGGGCTCAGCCTCCTCGCTGACACATCACCCGATGTCTGGCTCTAATACCATTCCCAACGAAAGACAGAGAGAATCATAAAGAGAATGAACGAAAACCAGACAAAATGTAGCTTGTGTTATCCTTCTATGCACTCAAAACCACAAGCAGGCACAATTGAGTTACGGTTCCTCCCATTTAACAAGACTAGGTGTAAAGAAAATATAATAATCTCAAATGACGAAGTAAGAATGGTTTACCGGCAAATATAACAACACCATCAGCAGAAACCCTTGCCAGTTCTGGTAGAGTCTTGTTAAGGTATCTGGGAGACAAGTAATCCAATGCATCTGAAACAATGACAAGAGAAAATGACTTTGCTCTATATGGCAGGAGAAACTTAATATCAGCAGCACGCACGAAGCCCTTCCGCACAAGGCGTCTGCAACTGGCATCAGCATCATCTAAGTCGTAGGGCTCCACACCCCATGCTTCTGTATCCTCTTCTTTTAATAATTTAGACACCACTGAACAAGTATCAGGGCCTAGATGCAATACTTTACGCATGCTATCTCCATATGCTTTCTTTAGAATGGGTATTGCTCGTTGGACCTCTGCAGTGCACAATGTACCACCTGCATAATATATATGCTTGAGATCATCAAATATGGTTGTTGATTAAAAAAAAATGAGCCTTGCACTGTAGTTGGTAATGATTGACCAAAATAAATCAATCTGGATAAGATAAATTAATCATTAATTCACTTTCAATTTTTAACTCATTTGGCAAATCAAGGTTGAATGCCTATCTGTAAGAAAGCATGGGTCTCAATGATCATACATTATTTGAAAAAATATATAAAATATAAATAAATTAGCATAAAAATATTGAATTTACACAATAATTTGAATATCTTCGCTTTCAAAATAAATAAAGAAGCATGGTTCAAGAGGCATGAACCAGAGAGGAGACTTAAATTCCAACAAAGACAAGCTAGGGGCGGACTGTTCTGGGCAGTGGGGTATGGCAACAACCAAAAGAAAGGGAAAACGTAATGACACGAAGTAGATGGAGGGAATCATATCGCATGTGACACAGAGAGGAAAGTTAAATTCAACAAACGCGGGATAGGCTGGACAAGGGAATGGCAAGAATCAAAATTGCATAAATAACATAGGGAGGAGGCTAGAGATAGACAGATGAGGGAGTTACGATAGAGCGTGAGAGGCTAGAGGGTGTCAAAATGTGTGTGAATGCGTGTATTTGAAATATTTGGATTGAAAGGAAGTCAATGATCTTTCAATACAAAGGAAGCTCTCTCTTTTATGGCTCTTTACTGGTATAAAATTATTGTTCCTTTAAACAGCTTCTGCATGAATTCTCTCATATCCAACTGGAGAAATTTTTTTGTAATCTCTTTGGATGGGTTAGCTCTTTTCGTAGCGTTTTGTATAATCAATGAAATTATTTCCTATCCATAAAAAGATAACCCCGGTACCCAAGGCACTACACACAACCCTGGGACCGTCCTATCGTTTATCAACTACACTTCATATATTAATACATTAGAATGTACGCAGATAAAGATAGATAATGTACAATAATATAGGCACGACATCCATGAGATCATGTTTACTAGAACAATGCCTGATCAAAGTAGAAAAGAATAATAACAAATTATAGTACCTACCCTTCAATAATCAATTGCATTTCAGTCTAAAACTTTTGATGAAACTAAACTTTTACTCGAGAATAGATAGAGTAATATATATTCACCTTCAACTTTACTCACAGCCTCTATATTGCTCCTTGATCCACCTTTCATGAAAATTGACAATGAATAAGCAAACAAATATGGTAATTACATCAAGAAAAGAGGAAACATCACAAGCCATTAGTAACAAAAACATACCCTTAACCTTTTTATTACTTCTTTGCTACCAGTTTCATACAGTTACTAGCAGGAGATATCCATCATAACTATGAATTTAAATAAGTCCAGCTAGAGCTAGCGGTTTGTCTCTTTACCAACTAACTAAAGGAAATGTTGTTAGAGATTAGATACTTCTAAATAACTAGAACTATCGAGCGAATCAAGTTGCAGGTTCAATGAAAAATTATGAGCAGGGTCAACCAAAAAGAAACTGTTTCTTCAATATGATCATCTATACAATAGTCAAACTTAAAAATGGAGTAAGGAATTACATGGAAGTCACAGTAATAAATAAGTAATCATATTTGTGTTGTACCCCAAAAAGAATAGCTGTTAATAAGAGGAAGATGCATGCAAAAATGTAACAGAGATAGGAATATGGATGAAAAATTCAGAAAGGATTCGCATTTCAGTGGCTGTGACCATAAAATTGTTAAACTGAATAGAGAGGGAACGTCCTAAAACAGATGAACAACACAATGAGGATTATCGTGGCTGAGAGTGATCAAGAGAGACTTAATTAAGAATAAATCAAGATAAGAGATAAAATAAAGACCTGATTGATGATAACAAAATCCAATAAGAAGCATTGCTCCCTGAAAATTTTAAACATAGAAAGTTAAATTAGTTGCTAAAAATATGATTAAGAATAGTGTTCTTCATTCTTTAATTAGAAAAGAAAAGTACCACAACAAGCCCTATGGTTAGCAAAGGCGATGACCGTGACTTGGAATGTATTGATCCGACAAATGGAAGACTCCCACCATCAACAAGACGTCGAGAAGGATTTACTGGACGCCTTGACATGGTTTTATGATAGTAGGAAACCTGCAAAGCCACGCTTCTTTATCAACAATTGATAACAGCATTTCTAAGCAGATGTTTTCACTTGTGCACCAATTTATCTCAGACCTCCAAATCAGAAAAGGAGGCACTGTTCACACACATGCTTGTCTGATGCTCTTGTAGTAACAAAGTAATAGCTCACAAGTCACACGAGTTAAAAAAGTAGTAATCATAAGTTCTAGTAGCCATTATGCCTTGGCTAGTTGACAAAAAAACCAGTGCAGTCAAACTTGCTAGAATCTTTTTAGCTAGATGCCATTTTTGTCTCTCTAAGCATTGACAAATGCTCTCAAAATTCAAGATTTTGCTGAGGGTTGTTGGGAGAGAGTCCCACATTGGTTAATTTAGGGAATGATCATGGATTTCTAAGTAAGGAATACATCTCCATTGGTATGAAGCCTTTTGGGGAAGCCGAAAACAAAGCCATGAGAGCTTATGCTCAAAGTGGAAAATATCATATCATACCACTGTGGAGGTTCATGATTCCTAACAATGAATCAGAGTCATGCCCTAAACTTAGCTATGTCAATAGAATCCTCAAATGTCGAACAAAGAAGTTGTGAGCCTCGAAGGTGTAGACAAAAGTGACTGAAGTGTCGAACAAAGGGTGTACTTTGTTCAAGGACTCCAGAGAAGGAATCGAGCCTCGATTAAGGGGAGGTTGTTCGAGGGCTCCATAGACCTCAGGGGAGGTTTTGTAGTGTACTTTGTTCGAGAGGAGGATTGTTGGGAGGGAGTCCCACGTTGGCTAATTTAGGGAATGATCCTAGGTATATAAGTAAGGAATACATTTCATTTGATATGAGTCCTTTTGGGGAAGCCCAAAGCAAAGACACGAGAACTTATGCTCAAAGTGGATAATATCATACCATTGTGGAGGTTCGTGATTCCTAACAGATTTTTCCGATCAACCAGGAAAATTCAAAATGAATGTTGAGAAACAATACCGACCCACAAGCATAGATGAGTAGAGACCACTTCAGGAAACTTAATAAATTAACCAAAAATCCATCACCCACATCCAAGTAGACATTAAATAATCAGAATCAATTAAATTCTTAAAGGAGTCTAATTGACATGGATCAACGGACATAAATATTCAACAATCATAAAAATTCTTTTTCTAAACCCCCATTTCAAACGACAAAAGAATAAAATAAACGGATTAAACAACATAAGAAATTTTCAAACGAAATTCAAAGTTCACTGGAAATCAACAGTCCCGAGACTAAATTAGAAAACAATAGCGAATCAATTATATAACTCAATGACAAAGCAGATGAAAATTAAACTAAAAAAAGTTCCATCGTAATCAAAATCAAGGAATTACCAATTAGAACACAGAAAGTGCGAAAGGAGCAAGAATTTTGAAAGATTAGAAGCTTACAGTACCTGAAAGCTGCTCCGGAAGCGGACGACAGGACGGATTATGAGATTTTGGAGGTGGATTCAGATCTGAGTCTAGCCGGCCTCACTCTCGAAGCTCGGGAGAAGCCACAGAGCAGTATCTGTCATGAAGACCCTCACTGAAAATCTTGAAAAGGCGTTCACATAAAAAGCAACTAAAATTATGGAAATGAAATATTAATTTATTAATTATTCATACCTTTCAAATTCTATAGTTTATAGATTATATGAATTTATATATTAAACGTATTTTTAGTAAATTCTATAGTTATATATATAATAGATGAATATCTATTATTTTATTCAACATATGAATTATTTATACATTTAAAACTATGAGTTTTCAAATAACTCGATAAGCTAACCAATCTGGACTATTCAACCCAAATCATAAAATGGGGTTTGGTTAGATCTTTTTTAGTGTGGATTGAGTTTAATTTTTTTAAAGTCAAAACATTGGGTCGGTTTATGGGTTGATATTTTGTAATTGGTCAACTCGACTAAGCCGAAAATAAGATTACAGCTCAATCTTACACTCTGTTTTAAGATTATTATGAAAATTAAAAATATTTGATGTTAATAATGAATGTTTGTATTGTAAATTTTTAAGATTTATTTTTAGATAATTGAAAAAAGAACAACCTAACAATCCAACTCGAAAATAGAGGATTGGGTTGTAAACTTTATTTGGGTTGATTTTTCTCAGAAAGATTGAGAAATAGAACCATCTAATTTGATTCGTTCTCATTAGTCATGTGATGATCATCTTAGGGTGATCCTTTTGTCGACGGATGCTCCTATTACACTCGTAGTCTCTAAAGGATGAGAACCAACTAAGTTGTTAAGAATGAGAAATAGAAAATAGAATAGAATGAGAACCAACTTTTGCACTGATTCTAGAGTTCGAATTCGGTTGAATTTGCATCTTGGGGCGGTTCCTCAATTGTGCCGTCAATGAAGCTCAGGATTTGTAATTTGCTCCATTTAATTTGATCGGAACGAGTGAATATCCTCGCTGATCAGAGTGATGCATATAGTAAGGATGTGTTAAATCAACATCCGAAATTTTAAAGCTGGATTTGGTTGAACACCACGATCGATGCTCTGATACCATGTTAAGAATGAGAAATAGAAAATAGAATTGGAAAAGTGTATGATCTTCATTCAGGTTTACGACGTTTAAATAGATACAAACTATTAACTAGTACCTAAAAATAGAAAAAAAATATATAACTAACTAAATCTCGTAAATAAATAAAATACACTATTAATCAAATTTATATATAACTCCCTAAATATCTCAGATATATTCTAACTAATATATCTCCAAAATATCCTCTTAATATATGTAGCATCTACATCGAGAATTCAAGTATTGTATACGTCATTAGTCCGATCCTTTGTAGGAACTACCTATAATAACGAACTTGCAAAATGAATCTGTTTAACATAAAGAGATTCGTTGTTCTTGACCTTGCTTCACCTTAATTGTTATTTGAACAAGTAAAAGTTATGTCTTGGTCCGAGTGGGGATAGTATTTCTCTTATGCATGTCCATGAAGTTTTGAAAAATCCAAACATCTAAGAGATCGATAGAGAGGTAGGAATTTATCGAACGAACTGCACTCCTTCGTATACGTCAGGAGTCCATTGATGAGAAAGGGCTGGGGAAAGCTTGAGCCCAATTCCTACCGTGATGAATATAAGCGCAATTGAAATTCCTGGGGAGTTATACATTTGTGCATTGAGAAGACCATTTACTATTTCTTGAAGCTCGATCTCTCCCCCGGATGAACCATATAGCCAAGAGAAACCATGAACCAGAATAGAAAAACTTGCCCCACCCATGAGTAAATATTTCGTAGTAGCCTCATTAGACCGTACATCTTTCTTGGAAATGAGTCATCGACCCATTTCCAAGTTGGTTCAAAAGATTTTCTCAAACCAACTTAATCCACGAATCCCTGTATTTAAAATATTTTATTCTGATAGTGGATAAATAAAACTTTTTTTTAGTTATATATATATATATATATATATATATCACAACATGTTAACGATGTACTATGTTGGAACTCTACAGGGTTGCTAACCGCCTTAGAAGCGAGGTAGTCATTTATGGAGGCATTGACCATATATGGGCTATGTCAATCTAGACCGTTCATTATCATAGATTAGTTGGTGACTCCCATCATAGTCACGAGGGGAGCAACACTGTGTCTACCAACTACAATGATATCTATATGGACCATTGCCTTTAATTAGACATGTTCGCTGGTGATAATGTGAGATTACATATCAGTTGAAGAGAGGAATGAGTGTAGAACCCTTTCCCTAGTAGACGCGTTTTAAAATCGTGAGATTGAGGACGATATGTAACAGGCTAAAACATACAATATCTGTTAGCGATGGGCTTAGACTATTACAAATAGTATCAGAGTCAAGCACTGAGTTGTATGCCAGTGAGAACGCTGGTCCCCAAAAATGGTGGATTTTGAGATCTCACATCGGTTATAGAGGGGAACGAAACATTATTTATTGTATCCTAGTCGTAAACATGAGTGGAGTTTTAAACATAGTAGTTACTCTAAACGAAAGTCGTCTATCGACACTTCATGAGTTAAATTCATGATCGTTTTTTAAACGGGTAGTATTTTTATTTTTTTTAGAAAAAAAGTTTGGTTGGCATGTTCTTCCTCAGTATCAACTCATTATCCATACTCTTCAACTGTTTTGGGCCTGGATGAGCTGTTATTGGGCCTTCCTTAAAAACAATTTATGAACAAAATTTTACGTTTTAACCCCCAAGTTTAGCTATATTTCCTTTTTATACCAAAAGCCTAATCGTTTAAATCGAAACAACATTGAAGAAACTCGATCGAAGCTCGAGCAAATCAATTTATGAGAACATTAGGAGGTTGCAATGCTTGAGAAATTTTCACCGTGCACTAACACGATAAAAATGTAGAAGAAACAAGTTTAAAAGGCAACACCACTGTTTCACAACTATCACTCTCATTTGAGCCGTTGTGACCATCGGTACGAATTGAGACTATATGTTTACTCTTTTCATGGGCGCTTCAACTTGAAAAGTTGCTTCTTGTCAAAAAAAAAAAAATGAAGGGTAAAAGAGGAATTTATTAAAATTGTAAGGGCAAAAGAGGAAAGCAAAAAAATCTCTTCAAATGGACACGTCGGTTCAATGTGCAACCACCTCTATTCAAACAGTCGTGGGTACAAATTGCAACTATTCAACCGTATGTTTCATGGACACCTCTATTCGAACAGTCGAATGAAGGGTAAAAAGAAGAATTTTTTAAAATTTGTAAGGATAAAATGGAGAAATAAAAAATTTTCCTCAATTTAATTAATTATAATTCTTATTTAATGAAATAATTTTATTTTTTAACAACTTTTCTAGTAGGGTGTGGTTCGGGACTTGTAGGAGAGTGCACGAGACGCTACATAAACTATACAGTTTTGTGTGTTATAAACTTATAAACACTACGTTACAAAAATTAAAATTGACTTTGTGTAATGACCCAAAATCACTGCTAGCAGATATTGTTTTCTTTTGGTTTTCCCTCACGGGTTTTCCCTCAAGCTTTTTAAAACGCATTTACTTGAGAGAGATTTTTATACTCTTATAAGAAATGTTTCGTTCCCCTCTCCAACGAATGTGAGATCTCAGAACTCGGGTACACAACATAAACTTGTTAAGATCCCGAACAAAATATTTCCTTTTTTTTCTCTCTCTTTAGAAGTGTATAACAAAGAACATATCTACGACTTTCGAATCAAATTACACTTACCACGAACCGAACAAAATCATGGGTTGTTCTTTAGGTCGAACATTTATTTTGTCTCCTTATCCGATCTCTTTAATTCACGTTCCAAACTAGCTCAATTTTTGTATTGATTAACAAAAGAAAAAAAAAAAAAAAAAAAAAAAAAAAAAAAAAAAAAAAAAAAAAAAAAACATGGAACATGGACAACATAAAAAATGGTAGAACAAACCTTAAAAATAAGATAAGAAATTTGATATTGTCTGCTAACTTTTTCTAATTTCTTTCTTCTTTTTATTATTTATCACTTTCTCTTATCTTCATACTTTTCAAATCAAAATCATAATTGTGTCGGCTACATTATTTTTCTTCCAAAAATAAATAAATAAAATATGATATCGAATTAAATATTATTTTTCAGCTCGTTTATGTGATACTCGAGTAAAGAATATTGAGCGATCCTACATTGGTTAGAGAGAGAAACAAAACATTTCTTAAAAACGTGTGAAAACTTCTCCCTAGCATATGTGTCTCAAAACCGTGAGACTGACAACAATATATAACAGGCCAACACGAACAATATCTACTAGCGGTGAGCTTGAGCTGTTTCATATGGTAGTAGAGTCAATCACCAGACTGTGCGAAGTAGACGTGTTTTAAAACTATGAACCTGACGATGATTCGTAACAGGCCAAAACAGACAATACGGCTAGTAGTGGGCTTGGGTTGAACAGACAATACGGCTAGTAGTGGGCTTGGGTTGTTTCAAATGATATCAGAGTCAGTCATTGGACGGAGCAAGGCACTGGTTGGAGTAGGGCTAGACCATCTCTATAGTAGACGCGTTTTAAAACTATGAGGCTAACGATGATACGTAACGGGCCAAAACAAACAATATTTGCTAGCAGTGGGCTTGAGCTGTTTCAAATGGTAGTAGAGCTAGTCATCGAACGATGCGAAACACTGGTCAAAGTAGGGCTAGACCCTCTCTATAGTAGACGTGTTTTAAAACTGTGAAGTTAACGATGATACATAACAGGCCAAAACGGACAATATCTATTAGTGGTGGGCTTGAGCTATTTCAAATGATAGCAGAGCCAGTCACCAGAGGGTGCGAAGCACTGATTGGAATAGGGCTACACCCTCTTCATAGTAGATGTGTTTTAAAAATATTATGCTGGCAACGATATGTAACAGGCCAAAACAGTAAATATCTGCCAGCAGTAGCCTTATGTTGTTTCAAATGGTATAAGAGTCAGTCACCGAATGGTGTGAAGCACTAATCGAAGTAGGGCTAAACCCTCTCCATAGTAGACATGTTTTAAAACTGTGAGACTGACGATGATTCATAACGGACCAAAACGGATAATATCTACTAACGGTAGACTTGAGCTGTTATAAATAACCGATACCACATTCAAATGAGAGCAATCTTGAGGATGAAATTACTAAGAAAGGCTTAAAAAAATTTAAGTAATTATTTATACCAACATGGTGCACTTTTCTTTTCGGTAGCTCAATTATAAAGACTCTTAATTTAAGCATGTTTTGCTCGGCTTTTGGGAATCTTCTTAAAAAACATATAAGTGAACAAACATAATCAGGGACGTGACCATATCGCAAGAGATTATTCGAGATCATTGATTAAAATAATATCCAAATCATTTGATTCGATTAAAACACAATTGCTCAATAATAAACTGAATAATTATATTTATTAATTTGAAATTATAGATTTAATAATGTTGTGTGTGGAAGCCACGTGCAAGAAAATAATAATAATATTATTATTATTAAATAAATAAACTCAAAAGGTATTTTGGTTACCGCAGGTAGGGCCCACAAATCTTAGTCCAAAACAAAATAGTATTATTGTCTAATGAGCTGGATTATGATTTGCCACCTGTAATGTGGGTCCCATTTTCTATATTTGGGGCATCAAATCTGACGTTCGTTGGAAAGCATTAAATGTCCAATTTCCAAACAAAAATATATATATTATATACATTTTTTACACTTAAAATGTTTGATTAATAATTTTAATATTTTTAAAAAGTTTTAAAATATTAAAATATTATCTTAATAAAAGTTTTTAAAAAATTATTATCAAAACCATGATTTTTTAATTTTTTTTTAAAGGTTTAAAGTTTTAATTTTTATTTTTTAAATAATAACTAAACTTTTAAAAACTCAATCACAAAATCCACATTGTATCTTAGTTGTTGATTGAAGTGCGAGGTTGGTGCCCTCGTGTTCATGCTATTAGGTTATCTTTGGAGACTATTAGAGAGTCGTTAACTAATCTCGAGTATTGTACTGTTTAGATTCATAGTGATATGAACCTCGAGACATCAATCATTCAATATACTTCAATGAAGATATGAAGAAAATGTTGTTGAAATTATCAAAAGATATTTCGATTCATGTCACGTTAAAGAAGAATTAAGTTTCATTGTTATAAATTTTGGATGAATTACAATTTAGAGTAATTTGGAATTATTGTATTTCATTAATATATTTTAAGATTTTTTATTTACTTTAGGCTACTTTTGGAATGCTTTAGTAGTGTCATTTTAAGGCTGTATAAAGTCATGTACGTTGTATTTACAAGTAGACTTGGACAATATAGTAAAAAAGCATATGTGATTTCCTTTAGCCCGTGGTTACGTTTATTTGCAATTTCATGTAGTTTAGGCTGCATGTAGAATTATTTAAGCTCGACATGTTCAATATTGCTTGTGCAGTGATTCGAATCTCAAACAAGTGTTTTTGCCTTGAAATATTCGATCAACAAGATAATCTGACTCTTACTCCCCTTGTGATTTCCATATCACATACAATTTACATGGTAACTTAATAGCTGGTTCATCCTTGGAATTACGTTCTATATGTTTAGTATAGTTCTCGTGTGATGGTAGGAAGTAGCTAATAAAAAATCTAAACGAGATACTAAGATCAAGACAGATAAATAATCAAATCATAGGAATTAACCCGTAATTAGAGGCTCGGTCATTTTATGAGTAATTATGACGGAAGTGGATTACTTATTAAATATTTCTATATTAAAAAATGTATGAATTTTTTTAATCGAATTTTAATTTATATATTTGCAAAGGTTGAATTTTAAGTAAATGGAATTCTTCAATTATTTTTAATCAAAATTAATTAAATAATTATAATAAAAAAAATTGAACAGTTGGAAATAATAGTAATAATAATTTTGTTTTTATATTATTATTATTATTTTATTTTATTTTACACGTTCAAACAGACCAAACCAGTGGAGGTGGGACCCAACCAGATTTAATAGTGAAAACGACATGACGGAAACGGAGCCGTACAAGTTTGACACGACACGTCGTGCCCAGACAAAACTAAATGGCCAACACCCATGGCCTTTGTTGGATTGAATTTTTTTAACCAATCTAAAATGACTCGAACAACTCGAGTAGAGTGTGCAAACTAGTCCAATCATCTATATTCGAGTTCGGTTGAGTTCGATTTGATTGTCTAATCGAGTTATCTATAATATATGTTATGTTAATAATTAAAATCTTATAAAATTCAAATATCAAACATTTACGAATCATAACGTTTCACTATTATCGATTACAAATGTTAAATATTTTCAATCTTTTTAAAACTAGGCAGGGTTAAGTTGGACTGTAATCTTCTTTTCGAGTTGATCGGGTTGACCAGACCAAACAAATGTCAACCCGCAAACTGAACAAATTTTTTTGTTTTTTAAAAGTTCAACCCAACCCAAATTGGAGGGAAAAAAAATCTAACCCGACCCAACTTTTCAAACCATCTTTAAATCACACTTCGACCAGCACAAACCAAACTCAGTCCAAGAATAACTCCAAATAATACAAATCAAGAAACAAATCTCGAGGGATAGAGTCTACATGAATCTCTTCAACATACAAATCACCGGATCGAACAATATGACAAATCACGAAAGCGCAAGGTAGTTATATAGACACGAAAATTACGATATTTCCAACTATAATAGATAAAACGACATGCTGTTGGTCTTCCAAATCTTTCGTGACAGACAATTGCCACCACTAAAATAAAAAGTTGTAAACTTGTATAATTTTAAATTCACACGATAAAAAAAATTGTAAACTTGTATAATTTTAATAATATCAAGTTAGACACAAATTAACGATTAAATAATCTCGTCACAACTCGCAAATTTTAATAAAGACGTAGCTTTAATATCTTTTTCGTTTAAATTTAATCATTTACGTACCATGCTTATATTTTTTAATGATTTTTCAAATAAAAAAAAAACTAAAACTTAGAGTTGTTTATAATAACCTCGATAATTTGGCAACCAGGACTATTAGGGTTGGGTCGATTTTGTTTTCAACTTGAGCTTAGTTAAATTTTTAGAAAACTGAAATTTTAGGTCAGTTCATAGGTTAATATTTTTTTTGGTCAGATCAACCCAACTAATTTAAAAATAAGGTTACAATGAATGTTAAGAATATTTAACGTTTATAATCATATTAAAACCGATACTGATTCGTAGATAAATATGGTTTTTAAAAATAATTAAAAAAACATCCCGACGCCCAACTAATAAAAAAATGATCTTTTTTATATTAAATTTAATGAAATTTAATTAAAAAAAAAATCGTGAAGGAGAATTTTGTAATTATCCATTTTATCAATAATACATGCCACGTGGATTGCTTTATTTATCCTCTTAAAATGTAAAGTAGAAAGAGAAGGAATGATGTGGAAAAAGACAATGGAGGGTAAAATTCCTAAAATTATAAATATTCAACTTATTAATACTTTGGGTAAAAATTAAAAATCAACACAATTTTGGAAAATAAACTAACTTTTTCCCTAATAATTAGTTAGAGAATGTTTTTATTTCATCCCTTATTTGAAATAATAATAATAATAATAGTATTTTACTTAAAATTAATTTATATAAATACATATAATATTTGGCCGTAATATAGAGTTAAACTTAATGGCATGACTCTGACACTATGTTAGATGAATACGACTCTCCACAATGATATGATATTGTCCAGTTTAAGTGAGCTCTCATAGATTTGTTTTGGGCTTCCTCAATAGAGATAATATTTTTTAATTATAAATACTATAAGACTTTCATCCAACAATAACTTCTTAAATTTAAATAATATTGAATTCGAAATATTTTAATATTTAGAAATTTATTTAAAAAAACTTCTCACTATTGGATATTTTGAGACTAAAAAAAAAGAAAAAATTAGAATTATTAAATAATAATAATAATAATAATAATTTATTATTGCAGTTAGGTCCCTAATAAAGTATTAATTACATATAGCCGCTTCCCTTCTCCCTCCCCTATCCCCATCATCACCTTCTTCGTCTCTCTTTCTCTGTACTGTACACGTTCACTTCTCTCTCTTCTTTTTCTGCAACTGTTTCGCTAATGGACCTTCTCCACCGCCCACAGGTTCACCGCCGGCCTCTGTAACTGAAACCCCGCCCTCAAACTTCCATAATTTTGAACTCAACGCCGGCCGGATTGAATGGCCGTCGAATACGAATGCTGCACCCCTAATTTCTTCATCCATATACTCATCATCGTCCTCTTGGTCATCTTTGCCGGCTTAATGTCTGGCCTTACCCTCGGCCTCATGTCCATGAGCCTCGTCGATCTCGAAGTACTTGCTAGGTCCGGCACCCCTAAGGATCGCAAGCACGCCGGTAACTTCCTTTTTCTTTTACTCTTTGATTGTTCTTTGCTCTGCTTTGATTGTTATTTTATCCTTTTATCCATTTATTGTGTGGGGCTGATCGCCGTACCTTTTTCAATTTGCTTTTGTTTCCTCTCTTTTTCTTGGCGACTACTTCAGAGTTACTAATTCTTATGTTAATCTTATTTGTTATTCCCCTTTTCCCCTCTTTTTAATTGAGTATGTTATGTTGTTTACCTTGAATCCATTTGAGACTTCCCCTGTTTTCCTTAGTCGACCTTCGGATTCTTCGCCGATGGAATCATTTGAATCTGTTTTGGGTTATTGTAACGGCGGGGTGGAAGTCCTCCGCTAGCATATATTGTTCTGGATTTTCCGTTTGGCTTCTCCTACGCTGTTTCGAACCGATGTGAGTTCTCATAATCCACCCCTTCGAATCCTGCGTCTTTGCTGGCACTTGTTCCATAGGACCTCCCAAATCCATCCCATCGAGGTCCAGCGACCTTGACCTTGCTGGCACACTGCCTCATGTCCACCCCGTTCGGGCTCAGCCTCTTTGCTGACACATCGCCCCGTGTCTAGTTCTGATACCATTTGTATTTGTCTAACCCCACCTCTAGCCAATATCTTTGGGTTTTCCCTTTCGGGCTTTCCCTCAAGGTTTTTAAAACGCGAATGTTAGGGAGAGTTTCTATTTTCAAGTGCTACCTTGAAGCAGCGAAGAGTTGCCATGAGAAACCTGATAGTTTTATTGTTCTGTTTTGTGTCTTCATTTCTATCTCCATTGCTGGCTTGGGTCAAAGAAAGGTTTAGTATGACGTCTTTTCAATGTGCTTTCTATAAGTTCCCTGTCCTATTAAACGATGTATAAATCGACAAAATGTAACAGTGTCAAACTGTAGCTGGTAAGTTACGTACTGGTTTGGGATGTTCATGACTTTTTAAGATCTTAGACCCTAACGTGCAAGGGACTTTCTTCTTTTTGTTTCAGAAAGTCTTTGTATTGTTCTATCCGGCTAAAGTTATTGGTGTATTGAGTTTTGTTTTGTTCTTTCCCTTGACAATAATACTTTACAAATGAGGGTAATGGTGGGGGGATTCGAACCTCCGATCTTTAAGGAACGGTACTAAATGAGGGAACAATTAAAATTTTCTTTGACATTTGAGACGTGAATTAATTTATCACTAAAATGACCAATCCTCCAAGTTACTGTAGGATTGTGTTACCATAAAAAGGACATTGACATTTAAGTGTGTGAACTTATGATAAGAGATCTCAGCCTAAGATCTTTAGAAATGGTTTGTTTCTTCAACTTATATTGACCTTATTGAAAATGAAATTCTAGGGAACTTATATTGACCGAATCTTATTTGAGCAATATAGTTGTCGTTGACAAGCTTCAAAAGTCTTTACAAAAACAATGCTTGTTGCGAATTCAAGAGCTCAATCTATATTGTGAGATCCCACGTCAGTTGGAGAGGGGAACGAGGCATTCCTTATAAGGGTGTGGAAACCTCTCCTTAACATACGCGTTTTAAAATCGTGAGGCTGATAGTGATACGTAACAGGCTAAAGCGGACAATATCTGCTAGCGGTGGGCTTAGGCTGTTACAATATAAGGCATCAGCTACCATTCTAAATGTTGATGGTTCAGAGAAACGTGACTTTTACTTCTGTACTTCTGAATTCTGATGACCCTCTTATCTCTTTGTAATGCTTTTGTCTTTGAACTTCAATGTGAGTCTGGTATTGTGATTAAAACATCTCCTTACTAATTCAATTGGTTTTGTACAGCAAAGATATTGCCAGTAGTAAAAAACCAGCATTTATTGCTCTGCACCTTACTGATATGCAATGCGGCAGCCATGGAGGTACATTTTATTGAGATATAGTGGATAAGTATGAAGATGATTGACCAGAAACAGTAAATTCAGGGAAAAAATTGTTCAATATTTGATATAATTGTTCGTGCAGGCACTTCCTATATTCCTTGACAGTCTGGTTACAGCTTGGGGTGCTATCCTAATCTCGGTGACCTTGATTCTTCTATTTGGCGAGGTTAGAGCAATTATCTGGGAAATGGTTTTTTCTTTTCCAAGTTCCGATTTGTTCATCTTTTATATCGATAATTATTTGTAAGCTCACTCGAGGATTGGCCTGCGATTATGGATTTCAACGGTGTCGTTGATTCATACTGTAGACAATTAACCAGAGTTCACATGTTTCAGCTGGTACCAAATTTAAGGGGTAAATTTTATGATTAGCAATCTATTTACTTGATGTACAGATTATACCACAATCTGTTTGCTCTCGGTATGGTTTAGCGATTGGATCAACGGTTGCTCCTTTTGTCCGTGTTCTTGTCTGGATTTGCTTCCCTGTTGCATATCCAATCAGTAAGGTAGACATTTGAGGACTTGGGTTACATAAATTTACTACATTATTGTTCAAAATGGTTCCTTAGTTATGTTAAATGTGATTTCCAGCTACTAGACGTTCTACTGGGTCATGGGCGTGTGGCTCTTTTCCGAAGAGCTGAGCTGAAAACACTCGTCAATTTGCACGGTAATGAGGTATATACAAGGGTTTAATGCCTTTTGTTTAATTGTTTCTTTTGAATCTTATGTGTACTTTGCTTCTCTTTTCTGCTCTAATGTCTAAGGTTACCCTGTAATAGGCTGGAAAGGGTGGAGAATTGACACACGATGAAACCACTATTATTGCTGGAGCACTTGAACTGAGTGAGAAGACAGCTAGTGATGCCATGACTCCTATATCTGAAACTTTTGCTATTGATATTAATGCAAAGCTCGATAGGTAATATGCATGTTGAAAATAAGACAACAAATAACTCATCTTCCTACTAATAGGGTACTTCTAATTTGTAGTTTCTGAAGTACTTGTTATATTGCGCAGGACTTTGATGAATCAAATTCTGGAGAAAGGGCATAGCAGGGTGCCAGTCTATTATGAAGAAGAAACCAACATTATTGGTCTTATCCTGGTAAACTTGTTAATCATCTCACCGTCAAATTATGATCTCAATATATCCCATGACCTGAATTCTTGTACTTATGAAAGTACCCAAGCCCACCGCTAGTAAATATTGTCTTTTTTAGGCTTCCCCTCAAGGTTTTTAAAATGCTTCTCCTAGGGAGAGGGTTTCACACCCTTATAAAGAATGCTTCGTTCTACTCCTCAACCGATGTGAGATCTCACAATTCATCCCCATTCGGGACCCAACATCCTCGCTGGCACTCGTTCCCTTCTCCAATCGATGTGGGACCCCCCAATCCACCCCCTTTGGGGCTCAACGTCCTTGCTGGCACAATGCCTCTTGTCCACTCCCTTCGGGACTCAACCTCCTTGCTGGCACATCGCTCGGTGTTTGACTTTGATACCATTTGTAACAGCCCAAGCCCACCGCTAGTAGATATTTCCTTTTTGGGCTTTACCTTTCGGGCTTTCCCTCAAGATTTTTAAAACACATCTGCTAGGGAGAGGTTTCAACGCCCAAGATAACTAAGATGGGATCTCACGATTTATGAGTAATTAGTATCCGATTCAAGGATCAAAAGTGAAAATTCTGGAATAATATTTTGTTTTTATGTTCGGTCAAAATACATCAGTAGAACAGTATAATTTACTTTCGTATATACAGTGACAAAACTTCAAGCTTTTGTCGAACAAATTTGTGATTGGTTTTGGCCTCTGCAAAACTTATGTAGATTTTATGAATATCCATTTTACCTATTCACTTTGATGCTAAGCTGGAGGCTTTACTCCCATTTTTATCTACCAACAAGCACACTCTTTGGCAAATTTCAATTAACATCCCAACCATATCTGTATTCTTTAGTCTCCACCTTTTCCGTAATGCAGCTATCCTCCCTAGCAAAAGGTCATTTTCCCTTTCTTTTAATACTTTTGTTTTCATGTATTAGGTTAAAAATTTGCTTACAATCCACCCAGACGATGAAGTTCCAGTAAAGAGTGTGACCATTCGAAGGATTCCTCGGTAAGTCGGTCGCAGAAAAAACATTCTTGTTTCAGATTCGACCGTTCAAATTCTAGTGTCACTCTGATCTTAGATAATTCTGTTACAGGGTTCCTGAAACTATGCCATTATATGACATTTTGAATGAGTTCCAGAAAGGTCATAGCCACATGGCCATTGTTGTTAAACAGTGCAACAAAATGAACGGAAAAGCTGATGACAAACTGGGCGACGGTACGTGCCTCTGTGTTCGTTATTCACGGATTAGGCTGTTCGGGTTTCAGAATCTGGTTTTGATGGTATTATATTAATTGAAATGCTATCTCAAATAGATTCCCAGAGAGATGTTAAAATTGATGTGGATGGTGAAAAGCCCCCACAAGAAAAAACTTTGAAGAACAAGAGACCACTTCAGAAGTGGAAAAGCTTTCCCACCACAAACAATTCATTCCGGAGTGGCTCTAGAAGCAAGAAATGGACAAAGGATATGTACTCTGATATCCTGCAGATAGATGGAAGCCCTCTTCCTAAGCTTGCTGAGGAAGAAGAAGCTGTCGGTGTCATAACGATGGAAGATGTCATTGAAGAACTTTTGCAGGTACTAACTGCTCATTCTACACATAATATAGTTGTTAGTTTTCGACACAGGACTGTTTTTTCATGTTGACATTTTTTTCACAGGAGGAGATCTTCGACGAGACTGATCATCATTATGAGGACTCCTGATAGTGATTAATCGAGGAATAGTTCGTTATTTTATGCACACATAGGTAATCACGAAAATATTTGTTAAATTTGTTGATGTTCTTAATAGATTTCGAACCCATAAAACTCGAATCGAAGCTTTTGAGAGTTAAGAAGTAGAGAAGTTTGTGTCGTAGTAGTACCACCAGAGAATGAGTTTGTTAGACGCTTAAGAGCTGAAAGATAATCTCAAAGTAGGAAGAAGGGGAAACACAAATTTTCAGATTGTATATAGCCAACTTTGAAGAATTTTTGTTGGATGTGCTACTCAACTATGGTTAAGTTCCCATTTGTGCTCGGTTTAACTTTGTTCTAATCTAGCTCCTTTACTTAATTCGTAACTTATAATCGACGTTAAGATGTGCATAGCATCTCAACACTACCACAAGACTCCTCAACGTCGAGCGATGATTCTGATGTTATTCCATAGGGTTTCTTAGTAAATTGTTGTGACGAGGGACAAATTTTTGGCCTGTTTTGAGGGTTACTTTATTTGGGTAAACCAAGCAATGATTATTGCCGTGCGCTTAGAAGTAGCCATAGTTGTGATTTCATGAAGGTTAGCCATAGTTGTGATTTCTTGAAGGTGATATGGAGCGTGAAGTGAGGATATTTGTAATCTCCACGTTATAATATAACTTGCAGTTGCAGAAGACGGGACATTTGAAACAAAAAACAACTTTTAACTAGGGCATTTGATTGTAATAGAACCTACCGTTGTTGTAGACGAGACATTCAAAACAAAAACACACTGGCTTCAAAATGGGACATTCGATTATAATAGAACCTATAGTTGTAGAAGACGGGACATTCAAAACAAAACACACTGGCTTCTAATCAGGACATTCGATTATAATAGAACCTACAGTTGCAAAAGACGGGACATTCAAAACAAAAACACACTGCCTTCTAACTGGGACATTCGATTATAATAGAACCTATAGTTGTAGAAGACAAGACATTTGATTGTAATAGAGCCTACAATTGTAGAAGACGGGACATTGGAAACAAAAACACATTGGCTTCTAATTGGAACATTCGTTTATAATAACCTACAATTGCAGAAGACGGAACATTCGAAACAAAGACACACTGGCTTCTAACTGGGGCATTCGATTACAATAACCTACAATTTTAGAAGACAGGACATTTGAAACAAAAACACACCGGCTTCTAACCGTGACATTCAATTATAATAGAACCTACAGTTGCAGAAGACGAGACATTCAAAACAAAAACACACTGCCTTCTAACCGAGACATTCGATTATAATAGAACCTATAGTTGTAGAAGACAGGACATTCGATTGTAATAGAGCCTACAATTGCAGAAGACGGGACATTGGAAATAGTTGTAGAAGACAGGACATTCGATTGTAATAGAGCCTACAATTGCAGAAGACGGGACATTGGAAACAAAAACACATTGGCTTCTAATTGGAACATTTGTTTATAATAACCTACAATTGTAGAAGACGGAACATTCGAAACAAAGACACACTGGCTTCTAATTGGGGCATTCGATTACAATAACCTACAATTTCAGAAGACAAGACATTTGAAACAAAAACACACCGGCTTCTAACCGCGATTACAATAACCTACAATTTCAGAAGACAAGANCGGGACATTCAAAACAAAAACACACTGCCTTCTAACCGAGACATTCGATTATAATAGAACCTATAGTTGTAGAAGACAGGACATTCGATTGTAATAGAGCCTACAATTGCAGAAGACGGGACATTGGAAATAGTTGTAGAAGACAGGACATTCGATTGTAATAGAGCCTACAATTGCAGAAGACGGGACATTGGAAACAAAAACACATTGGCTTCTAATTGGAACATTTGTTTATAATAACCTACAATTGTAGAAGACGGAACATTCGAAACAAAGACACACTGGCTTCTAATTGGGGCATTCGATTACAATAACCTACAATTTCAGAAGACAAGACATTTGAAACAAAAACACACCGGCTTCTAACCGTGACATTCAATTATAATAGAACCTACAGTTGCAGAAGACGGGACATTCAAAACAAAAACACACTGCCTTCTAACCGAGACATTCGATTATAATAGAACCTATAGTTGTAGAAGACAGGACATTCGATTGTAATAGAGCCTACAATTGCAGAAGACGGGACATTGGAAACAAAAACACATTGGCTTCTAATTGGAACATTTGTTTATAATAACCTACAATTGTAGAAGACGGAACATTCGAAACAAAGACACACTGGCTTCTAATTGGGGCATTCGATTACAATAACCTACAATTTCAGAAGACAAGACATTTGAAACAAAAACACACCGGCTTCTAACCGGGACATTCAATTATAATAGAACCTACCGTTGCAAAAGACAGGGCATTCGAAACAAGAACACACGGGCTTCTAACTTTATTTCCCTCAAATATGTACCATAGCAGTAGGGGTAACAGCGCTTGTTAAAGAATTCTCTAAACAAAACCTAAGTTTGAAGGAAATTTTGTTCCCAAACAGAGACAGAACGAGAGAAGAGTGGACAAAAAAAATCATGTAGTTTATGTTTTAAGGGATAAATTCTACATTTCATTTCATTTTCCTATCAGTAGCGTTTCCCCATTCAATTCTTTGTGCTTTGGGAAACATACTACTAAGTACCATAATCGTATTTTGAGTTACCTTTTCCCTTGCTTTCACTGCATAGGAGGGGCTCTGTAGTATGCAGGCATTGTTGCAGGAAAGAACATTTGCCTCACTCCTTCAGCCTTGATTATGGGAAAAATTATGCCTGCTGCTCCCTGTGGTATTCAAAGTCGAGATATAATCGACAAACGAGTTAGAAAATGCTCATGGAGAATGTAAGTTGATATGCAGATGACAAGAAATGTGTACCGTAATCAACCGAACTCCGATCCATATACGCTTAGGCGAAGGGAATGGGATTAGCAACCGAGTGACACCGTATATAGCCACAGCAAAGAAGTGACAGAACAGGCTTAATGGGCGCGGGTTGAGACCGGAAAGAAGAGACACTGGTCCAGAGGAAAACACACCTCCTAGACTCAAATAGTCGAAACAAGCTTCGCGCATTTCCTTCCTGGCCGGGTCGGGTGATGCACAAAACACTTGGTATAAGGCACCTGCCAATGTGTTTATTGTAGATGCCACTGGCTGGAAAGGATGAATAAGAGGCATCATTAGTGTAAGAAAGCTCGAGTGTATATCGAGGTAACTCTATTGGAATGTCGATGATACCTTTCGCAATGTGTAGAAGGATTCGAGATAGTTGCACAAGGCATCGGCATCGTTCAAATTTGAAAGGGGTCGAAGTAGGTCTCGTAGCACGACGATATCGGCAAGAGCAACGGTCATACCTCCACCGGTTAAAGGATGTCGCATGTTGAATGCATCACCCAAGAGAAGTGCTCCTGGTGTGGGATGTGGGGCTGCTGGCATGCTTCTGTTTGTTGTGCTTTTTATGTTTCCGTTCTCAACTGAAGCTATGAAGGCGGTCTGCAACTCCGGCGGGAGCTGGAATACAAAGTTCTTAATCAACAAGCAAGCCAAAAGAACAGATTCTTGCAATTCTAGGTGCCAAAACAACCAAATCTGTAACCGCCTAAGCCCACTGCTAACAAATATTGTCCTCTTTAGACTTTCCTTTCAAACTTCCCTTCAAAATTTTTAAAACGCGTCTTCTAGAGAGAGGTTTGCACACCCTTATAAAGAATGTTTCATTCTCCTTCCTAACCGATGTGGGATCTCACAATCCACCCCCCTTCAGGGCCCAGCGTCCTCTCTGGCACTCGTTCCCTTCTCCAATCGATATGAGACCCCCAAATCCACCCCCTTTAGGGCCCAACATCCTTGCTAGCACAGTGCCTCTGTCCACCCCCCTTCGGGTCTTAGCCTCCTTGCTTACACATCGTTTGACGTCTGACTCTGATACCATTTGTAACTGCCCAAGCCCACCACTAAAAAATATTGTTTTCCCCTCAAGATTTTTAAAACGCGTCTTCTAGGGAGAGGTTTGCACACCCTTATAAAGAATGTTTCGTTTTCCTCCTCAACCGATGTGAGATCTCACAAAATCATACCCAAGTTGAGAAACTAGCAAGAGAAATCGACGTGTAAAGGTACCTGAGGAGCCACAACGGTTTTCAAGTAGCGTGCCATGTCACCGTTAGCCACAGAAGGCACCTTTTGGCCGGGGATATCGACTAAGCAGCGTATCTCCGTGCTGCTAATCCGGTATAACAAGATAGGCGATGGGTCAGCAAGCACAACATGTCCATGATTTTCAAGGGGCAGCTTACAGTTCTCCAGGACCAAACCAACAAAGCATGAGGGAATATCAATCTACAGGAAAGGTCACAACAATGTTTTCAGTGAACATCAACAACAACGGGGAACTTGTTTACTTCACCAATACATTCCAAACTAATTACCTGAGGTTTGCAGAGGTTGCGACGCAAATTCGAAAAGCCGCCATCACAAACAATGGTGAGGGGAGCATAAGATGTCAACTCTTGGCCATTCTTGGTTTTATATTGCACACCTTTCACATTCCCATCTTCTTCAACTATGGAAGTTACAGTCCCTTGTTCCAGTTTTACACTGAGAAAATATCAAAATAGAAACAGATTGATGAACCAAACTATGCATATATTAGGCGACAAAATGAAAACAATGAGCAAATTTGATAAGGATCACGGTGTTCCAAATGTTCTAACTGGATCTATTACACGATTCAAGGCTAAGAAGATTCAACAAGTATTCATTCTTCATCTATAAAATTAGATAAACTCAGTTCAACCATTATTTAATGTGTTACAAGTTAATTAAATTGAGGAAGGACCATTTAGAGGTTCGAAGGTGAATATTTGCACGGTTGCACTAGCGGATGAAGTTGCTATAAATTGCACTTGATTGACAAGTTGTTAGAAAACTTTATGAAAAGGGTGAGTGACTCTTTTTTTTTTTTTTTGTGGAGTGGGTGTAAATTATGGCCACTAACATTTGAAGGGTTGAAAGTTTCTTTCGTGGAGAGACTATAAATACCTACAAATTATAAAAGAGATTTTGATGATGAAATTCATGTCTCAAATTGAGATTTTCTCCCTCAGAAATTCGAGTATCAGAAGTTTCAAACAATTCTTGTGATAGATTGCATCAGAGTCATTCAATCAAGCCTTGAACATGAACATATTTGATTGTAGAGGGACTAAATTTAGAACAATGTTTCAAATCTTGTTTATAGAGATTTTAAGAGCTAATCTAATTAGCCTTTATCTCTTGGTTGATCTAATTTCATCGATTCAAGGGTTTTTGCTTCAACAAAAGCTTGGATGGATCATTTCTTAAGAGCAGAGAAACAGTAATTGGCAATTCAAAATATCAAGAACCAAAAATAGAACAGATTTATGAACTAAACTATGTCAGAAACCAGAATCTTAACACCCTGGAAACAAGATATGGGGCTATAAAGCAAGAAGAATGTTAAAGAAAAGGGGTGATTGAGTAGGTTACTTGGAAAGAGCAGCAGCCTTTTGCCTTAACCTCTGAATGAATCGGCCATTGTGAAAGCTTCTCCCAGAAATATTGGAATCAAATTTGTCCAAAGGATAAGCCAATCTGGTGTGGTTTCCGTCTTTGAAGAGCGCATAACCAAACACCTGCTGAGCATCGATCCCCTTCAGACTGTCTGTGGCCACACACACACAATATAACTAATTATAAGAACGAGAAGATGAGAAATGTACGAAAATCGGGAAATTAGGGTTACCTTCAAGCCCTAACTCGATGAGCTTCAAATAGCCGCCGGGTTGAAGCAATTCTCCGACGATTCTCTCCGGCTCCGACAAGTCTCTTTCAATTACATGCACTTTTCGTCCATCCTGCAACGAACCAATGCCATCTGATTAGTATGATTCTCCCTTTTTTTAATTTATTTTTATTAATTCCTTAACAACCATAACGCTATCACCAAAATAAATTGACAGCTCCCTACAGCCCACCGTCTCAGAAATATTAAAAATGCCTCAAAATTTATGACATAAGAGCTACCCTTATGTCGTGTGGTCTAAGTGAGCTAGCCTATGACACGTGTGTGTCATTGAGGAATTTATGATATACGAGGCATGGTGTCAACTCTCGACTACCCCTATGTCGTGTGGTCGAAGCGAGTTAGCCTGTGACATGTGTGTCACAGAGGGCGAGCGTTTCAAAACGAGTATCTTGAACGACTTTCTTTGAAATGGGTTTTTCCGAGATAGTACCGAGATGACATGTATGTGTAGGTATTGCGTCCTAGCCCATGTGTCATAAGTTGAATTAGATCAAAGCTCAAATTTTATCAGTTTATCAATGGGCTAAACTCACTTTGACAATGAACTACCACTATTGTTCAAGTGCGAGAAATTGAATTCTGATACGGAAAAAAAGAAATATCAATTACTACTGAATTATGTTCAGTTTAGCACACCAGCCTTTAAGTGTGTGCATGTGTGTATGTATATATACATGTATATATATACACCTGTGATAATTTGTTTTATTAGTCAACCCAAATATAATTCAATATACAAGTAACAAATAATCATTTTCAAAATCACTAATTCATTTTATTAAACTAAAAAAAATATGTTTTAATATTAGCCATTTCAATTCAAATATTAAAAATAAAAAAAAATTAAAAACATACAAAAATAAATAAATAATAAATAATAATCAAACCTACCAACCCCTCTTCTCCCAATCACCAACATAAATTCTAATTATTGTAATAAATCAAAGAAAAAGTCAATTTCTAAATCCATTAAATAATTAACTAATTTTATTAAACTTGCCAATTACTCCATATATAATAACCCATACATAAATATGATAATAATTAATATACTAAAAAAAATACAGCTAAATATATATTATTTTTCAAATTTTATTTATTTTAAAAAGACACACCGCTTCCCATTTTCCTGTCTGAATAGCCAAAATATATACGCAATAAAAAAAAAAAAAAAATCTCAAATAATAATATTATACCAATAAAACAAATATTGAATAATTTATTTTATTAATGAAATTTACAAATAAATGTATTTTTATTTTTTAATTTGATGTGATGTTTCATTATTTGAAATTTTATAAATACCAGAAATTGGTTGTTAGCTGGCTAGTAGTGGAACTTTTTAATTATTATTCAAAATTATTTATTTATTTATTTATTATTATTATTATTATTTGTTTTTTAGTTAAAATTCTCATTACATTCTTCCAAAAATTAAAAATAAAAAAGAATTTCATTCGATTCAACTGATCATAATTTCGTCCTTTAAATTTTTTTTTAATTTTTTTAAGTTGAAAATCATAAATTTTGATAAGAATTCTCTAAATTATTATCTAATTAAAAAATATAAAAATTGTGAGAAACCTTATAAATTAAGTATTTTGTTTTATTCTTAAATCCTAAAATATTTAAAAATTAAATAAAAAAACTTACAATGTTAGAAACTAAACAAAAAAAAAAAAAAAAAAAAAAAAAAAAAAAAAAAAAAAAAAAAAAAAAAAAACAAANCAAAACTCCAAATTTTCTTAAATTATATATATATATATATATAATTTAATTTCGACAATAAAATTTAATTGTTATCCAAATTTTCATTAGTTTATATTATATATCTAATATTAATCAACGAATTTTATTCTTTTTAAAAAAGATAAACGGTTTGTTTATTAATTTAAATATTTTATGCATTTTTTATATCTATCGAAAAAATTCAACGAACATTCATCGATATTTTTATAAAATTAAATTATTTGATTGAACCAATATTATTTTTGTTTTATTTAAAATTTTTAAAAATAAAAAATATATATTTAAAATTGAGAAAATACAAAATCATGATTAAAAAAAAAACTACTTTTTCCAAAATCCAGACAAAAACAAAAGCCTGGAAAATATAAATTTAATTGAAAAGAAAAAGAAAAAGAAAAAGAAAAAGAAAAAAAAAAAGCCAGCACAGCATAAGAGTTAAATTCAGATTCAATTAAAATTAAAAAAATCTACAAAAAATTATTCGAAATTCAAAATCTCCGAAGGGGAAATGAGAGAGAGATTCAGATGAACTGACCTTGGCGAGAGTATAAGCTAGGGCGGCGCCGGCAACACCAGCGCCGACGACGATGACGTCAAAATCGTCAGAGGATTCGGCGTGACGGACGTCATTTCCCGACGGAATCTTCGAATCGATTACGGTGGTGGTGTTGTTGTCGCCGTCGTGTTTGATTCCGTCTCTGAAAGAAAAGAAGAAAAAGAGAGGAAGGATGGAAGCCAATAGAAGGCCGAGGAGAGCCGCAGATAGGAACTCCATTGTTGCAGAGAAGGAGAGAGAAACGAAGGAAAGAAGAGAGAGAAAGGGCGGAAGAGAACGAACATGTGAGAGAGAAAAAGGGGATTTAGGGATTTATAGACAAAAGGCCTTTGCCTTTGGCAACATTTTTGTGATGCTTTGCGTGAAATATACAAATTATTATTCTTTTTTCTTTTTTTTTTTAGTTTTAATTATTTGATTAATTTAAAATTGTAATTATTTGACGAGACTCGAACCATACTTCGGTCATGATTTCTCGAGAAAAATATTAAAAACGAAGTAAATGGTTTCGGGTCTTATGAATGAGACTCGTGCTTTATTTTTTAACTCGTTATAGTTAAAATCACTTTAAGTTTTGTTCGGACAAATTAAAATCAGAGAAATTAGCAATATTAGCCACAACGCTCACAACAGAGCTGGTAACATTGAACAGTCTCGACCTATGACTATTCAACACTTTACCATAGTGCTCCTCAGAATCTCGAGGTTTAAGAATCTTAGTTATGCTCTCGATTGATCATTTCACCTACTGTAAATCAAATTATGATAATGTGAGGAGTGACGTTTATGCGGGCTATATGGACTCTTGTCATTATATTAGATATTAATTTCAACCATTTTGATTTATATATATATATATTTTTTTTTTACTATAAATAAAATATATTAAATATTATTTAATAAAATCATAAATCTCTTGCAAATATTGTTTAAATCTTGAAATTGTCACTTAAGAAAACTAGTATAACAGCCTAAGTTCACTTCTAGCAAATATTATCCGTTTTGACCCGTAATGTATTGTCATCCAAGCCCACCGCTAATAGATATTGTTCACTTTGTCTTGTTATGTATAGTCGTCAACCTCAAAGTTTTAAAACACATCTGCTATAGAGAGGTTCCACTCCAACTGATGTGGGATCTCATAGTTCACTCCCTTGTGGCCCAATGTCCTCAATGACACACCACTTAGTATCTAACTCTAATACCATTTGTAACAACCTAAGTCTACCACTAGTCGATATTATCCAATTTGACTCGATACGTATCGTCGTCAACCTCATAATTATAAAACGCGTATACTAAAGAATGTTTCGTTCCCCTCGAACCAAGGTGGGAACTAGCCGAGTTTAAATTAAAAAAAAAAAAAAAAGGTGCTTGAAAAAGTAAAAATGAAGGGTGTTGGCTTAGTCAATAATCGAAATAGAATAAAGCTTTGATAACTAAGCATAAGTATTGACTTTGAGGATTTGATTTGTGTTTTGGCTACCTTGGCTTGGTCAACAAATCTTATGTTAAATTTATTTTATTTTATCATAAATTCAGAAATCTTGAGAGTCGTAGGTGGCACCACATTTGATGCATTTACAATAATTAAATTCTATTTTTATGTTTATTTTATATATTCAAGTTGGCAATATTAAATAATTATTATTTTTTCCCTCCTTCAACTTTAGTTAAATTAATAAAAATACTAAAAAAATTTAATAATTATTCTTAAATTTAAGATTTTTTTTTAAAAAATAGGTTGCGGATGATGAAAGTCGCTAATTTAGGGAATAATTATAGGTTTATAATCAATGAATACTCTCTTCATTGGTACGGGTCTTTCATGAAGTCCAAAGTAAAGCCATGAGAGATTATACTCAAAGTGGATAATATCATACCATTGTGGAGAGTCTAGTTCGTCTAACAACGGTTAGTTTTGGATCAAAACATTAATAATTTAAAAAAAAACATAATATTATTATTATTTTTTTTGTATTTTAAAATATTATTAAAAGTTGAAAGGTATTTTTGAAATAAAATACTAACCGATCCAAAATTAATTGCAAATATATTTTTTTTGGCCTTTTTTATTTATTTAAGGTATCAAATATTTTTATTAATTTAACCTATAATATTTTAATAGGAGTTTTTAATTTGATGTTAATTCTATAAACTATTTTTAATACATAACAATTAACTATCTTTCAAATTTCATCTATGGTTAAAAAATGTATATTATATTTAAAATAATGGTTGAAATATTATTAAATATTAATAAATTTAGTAAATATTTTAGTTCAATAAAAATATCTCGCGTTTTTATTCTTATTTTAGTTCGAAATTTAATCAATTTATTAAATTAATATCCAAAAATATACTTAATTTATCAATTAATAATTAATTTCATGTTGTTTTCAATCTCTAAAGCAATAAACTATAATACTTAGATATGAAGTTATTTTAGAAAAATAGTATTAATCAAATTTAATTTAATTTGACTATCTTATTATGGTTTGAATTTAATTAATTTGCATGTGAAGGGTGTGGCTACGACAGAATAATTAAACAATATGATTATTTTTTTAACAAATTACATAAAATAAATGATTTTTATGAGATCTTTAGTTGAACTTCAGATTTTATATTATTTTGTATTCTAAATAATTTTAAAAAAATAATTTAAAACACAATAATGCTAAATTATCGGAATAATTCATATTTTAATTCATATTTTTAGAATGGTAGGAGATAAATAATAATAAATAATAATTATGATATTAAATTAAAAAAGTACGTATGTACATACATACATCACAGGTGAAAATATATTTAGTAAAATTAACCGTAAATTCAAGTTGGTTCGGTTGAATTCAATATAATTTTAAGCGAATTCATGAACTAACTCGTTTTTTGTGGAAATTCAAGTCAGTAGGATTATTTTGAGAAATACACAAAAGTCAGTAGTGGACCGTTTGTTATCGAGACAACCCGCTCAGCTGGCTCTAAAAAGAAAGTGGTCAATGGACCTAGAGTGATGGTTTACAGCTAGGCCAAGAGAATTCTTAAGGGTTTTGGATCGAGGCATCCACACCTAATCCAACTTAAATAGTACGGTCAAATTTTTCGAATTTTTTATTTTTTTTTAAACACTCCAACCTAAAATGAAATTAATGTTATTTGTGCGACTTTGGTTATTTTTTTTCCCCCAAGTATTGAATAAATATTTATAGTATTTTATTATAATAAAAAATAAATGAGAAGAAAAGACTTCTACTTTGGTATATTGTAATTAGCTACCGACTTTGATGTGACATTTTTACTTCATTAATTTTGATTGCATTCATGTCAAATATTTTACCAGATAAATATTTATTTATTTTAATAAAAAACAATTTTACTTATTTATAGCTGTCTGTATTTTATTGAGATTGGTACGATCAATCTCAATAACAACATAATATTGTCTATTTTTTATCACAAATTTGTCGAAAAACTCGTAGGATGAGAGACCCACGGGATGAAAGAGAAATCTGGAAGAAAATATTTTTCATTAGCTAAATGAGGTCGGAATTGAGTATTATTTACTCTCCTGATATCGCATAACTAACTTAAATATTTATTTATTAATTAAGTAAATAAATATTTTTTTATTTAATATCATCAGATTTATTATAATATTTTAAATTATATTAACAAATAAAAAATTGGAAAAAAAAATAACGGAAATTTGAAATAGGAGGCGACATGAGCGGAACATGAGGAAAGACACACTGACATCTCTATAAACGGTCATAACTTTGTTTTTGAAAGCATTCAAAAGACTTATCGTGAATCTCTCCCATTTGCCAATCGATGCAAGACTTTCTTTAGGTTCATATCAATTTTTCATTTTTCGTTCGTTAGAACGAATTGCCAGCTTGAGCTTCCACTCTTAAATATGATCCCTACTATCTGCGTAAATCTATGCTCCTACTTACAAAAACAAATTATAAAAGATGTTAGACGAACACGACTTTCCACAATGGTATGATATTGTCCACTTTGAGCATAAGCTCTCACGGCTTTGCTTTGGGCTTCCCAAAAGGCCTCATACTAATGGAGTTAGTATTCCTCACTTATAAACCCATGATCATTCCCTAAATTAGCCGATATAGGACTTTCATCATCCAACAAAAGAAAGATTAATGGAAGCGGGAATCAACCTCTAACCTAAAAAAAACCGGCACGAAAACTAACCTATGCTACCATCAAGTTCACTGCTGCAAAACAAGGAATGACAAGAACTAAAACTTCGATACCCTAAAGCGAAAAACTTATTTCATTTATTAGATTTATGAACGACCCATCCACGTAAAATAGAATTAAAAAAATAATTATAGACAAAAATTTAATATATTATTAATTTTAAGTTGGGCATAACATATTAATTAATTTATTTTTATAAATAATATTATTTGTGATATCATCCAAACGTGTATAGTTATCTTATTTAATTAAATGCCATCAATTTGAGACGTTCCACCTAACCCTAAAATTAATTAAAATTTAAATAATAATAAAAATAAAAAATTATTAAATAAATATATAAAAAGGGTGCGAATTGCGTGATAAGCAAAATTATTCCTTTTATTCCCTCCCACAGTTTTGTGTTGAGGGGCTGCCAACAGTCAAATCCAGCTACCATTTCCTTAATAAAATTAAATTTTTTTTTGTTCGTTTCGATTAGGGATGTTCGTGGAAAAGACGGAGATTTTCCGTGAAGAATTCACGATGGTTGAATTTCTTAGAACCATTTTTCAAGAAGCCGAGGATCGATTGTCAAGTTCAAATATGGTCTCGGTTAATTTATGTACACTTCCCGTTACTCAACCGTCATATTTCTATCAGCTTCTGTCTTCGTTCATCCGCGAACCACAACCTACCCGGAGACGTTTTATTGTGATACCAGCTATAACGATATTTAAACGACAGTCATTTAATTACTAATAAAATCTCGAACCAAGATATTTTGAATAATAGGCAAAAATATTTCATTCACTATTTCCATTTCTGAAATCAAAACAAAAACAAAAACAGTTAATTGGTAATTGATGGCTCCTTTCTTCTTCACGTTGCCTCAAATCTCTACCCTAATAAAAATACAGATTTCTCGTCTTACTCGAGACTGGTCTTTTTAGATAAAGGTGACACTTTAATAACCGAACATGAACATGTCACTTGGCTCTTTTCTTCTTCTCTTTGTCTCGAATCTCTACCCTAATAAAAATACAGATTTCCCGTCTTACTCGAGACTGGTCTTTTTAGATAAAGGTGACACTTTAATAACCGAACATGAACATGTCACTTGGCTCTTTTCTTCTTCTCTTTGTCCCGAATCTCTACCCTAATAAAAATACAGATTTCCTGTCTTACTCGAGACTGGTCTTTTAGATAAAGGTGACACTTTAATAACCGAACATGGACATGTCACTTTCGAACCATTGGATTTATGATGAAACAAGTCTTTTCTAAGTTGTTGGGGGGCAAATTTGGCATTAAATCCTCTTTGATTATTGTGTTTTAAAGATAATTATTATTTTAGAAAACCTATTTTATATTAAAAAAATGGACCACTACTAAATATTATTATATGAATTACAAGAATTTAATTAAATTATTATAAAATACGTTATATTAAAGAGTTTGAGATTTCATGGATCACATAACTTTTATTAAATTATATTCTTAAATATATTAAAATATTGTACACGACTCTAATTTATTATAGCTTCATAGCCTCGATCTCTAGTATGCCATAGCTACGAACCATACAAATCCAGGTATCACCTTGAATAAACCATAAAACGTGCAAGAATAACATGTTTTTCTCTTCAAAATTTCTGAAATCTCCCGATCATTCTCCATTCTACGGTGGGGGCATGAGATTTTTCAACGACGATGGTGCAACTTTCTTGCTGTGATTATCTCCACGAAAATTCGATATTCCATAAAGTTTTCAACGACATCTTTCGATGGTTTATGATCCAACTCGTATGATTTTCGTTTGAGTTATGAACTTATTTGGGTTGGGTTGAGTTGGATTCAAATAAATGAAAAACTTATAAATTGAGTTGTTCGTGATTTCCCTAAAATTAGATATATATATATATATATATATATATTATTATTTAATATCCAACCACTCATTAAAATAAATTTTAATTATTTGAAAATAATTTTTTAAAATAGAGGTCTATATTGGGTTACACATTTTAATTAAATATTTAAAAATAAATAAATAAATAATGAGAAAACTGGGTCATTATTTGACCGGCATAGGTTCAAATGTTACAACTACCGGTTCAAAAAGGTGCCGAGCCCAAATATTTGGACCGAGTTGTGAGACGGTTTTTTTTGCTGAAAAAATACATTGGTCCGGGTCCATTGGATTCGGGTTCGGGCCAAAAAGGTATACAAAATCCCGAAAATGCCCCCTTCCATCAGCCTGTCCTGTCCGAATCCGAGACCTTTCTCCAACGGCTACATCCAGAAACGCGCCGATTTAAAACTTACTCCTCTGTTTCCTTGCCATCTCTACAAATTCATTTCTCTTCGATCAGTAAAACCCTCTCTCTCTCTCTCTCTCTATTCACTTGCTCAGTTATAGTGACTACCATGGAGGAGACTCAAGCTGTGAAGTT
Organism: Cucurbita maxima; assembly: GCF_002738345.1. Classification (NCBI taxonomy): domain Eukaryota; kingdom Viridiplantae; phylum Streptophyta; class Magnoliopsida; order Cucurbitales; family Cucurbitaceae; genus Cucurbita; species Cucurbita maxima. Next base: position 1,001,329 of record NW_019272064.1, read on the forward strand.
TACTAGTGACGATTCAGGCGAAGATTTCTACGAGATGATTGAAGCGCCTAAGTTCGTTGACTTCACCGTTCCTGATCCCTACATTCCCGATGATCGCTACTGGTTCTGCTCACGAGTCGGTTTGTTTCTTCTCATTTTTCTTTCTTTTTTCTCTTCTCCTGTTGCTTAGGGTTTGATGTTTTTTATTCTTCAGTCTGTTGGAATTGTACTATCGGACGATCGCAGGCCTGAACTACATTTTGGTTATCTTTTAAATTCTGTTACTGTTCTCTGGTTTTTTTTCTCCGATATTGTGTGAGTTTCCGGATTTTGCCTTGAGAACTAGGTCTGCTGCAAAAGGAGGAAAAGAAGAAGAGTTGCTGTGTTTGAATTTTGTTGAACTATTTTGAATTGGAGTAGCTGAGAGATGAAGTTCTTTAAATCATCTTGGATTGTTGTTCATTCTGAGAACTATTTTAGTTCCATATATAATGTCTATTCTTATCCATTCAAAGTCAAGATTGTATTTCTTTCATTTCTAACACGAACAGAATAATTTTCTTCGTTTTGCACTCTCGAATTTTATTTTTGTTAAAATTGTAGGGTGTGAAGAGATGCATCCAGAAGAAACGGACTCTGATGTCGTTTACAAAAACTTTGTTATGCGGGTATGTTGTTGATTGAGTTCCTCTGCAAGCGGGTTCTTTACTTTCTTATTTGTTTTTCATGTAAGAAAGTGTTAAATCAAACAGGTAATGGCAACGAGGAGTCCGAATGTACGGCTTCAGAGAGGTCGAAGGTTAGGATCAAAATTTCTCTTCTTCTTACATTTTTCTTACCTTTCTTCTGCACATGAATGATACGATTTAGCATCATTTTGTGTAACTACTAGGAACCTGAAATGCCCACTTACAGCCCCTCCAAAGTCTTCGAGGCCTAGAGTGGCAAGGCTAGCTCTGATATCTTCCATTTCCAAAAGGATTGTGGACGCTAGAGTGAAATCTAGACCGCCTACTACCAAGCCTAGTACAACACAAGCTCATGCCAAGGCAATGACTACTCCAAGGAACAGGAAGCTTAACTCCAATACCAATTCTTTTCTGAGTGTTAAAAATTCCAAGACAACATCAGCTGAAGAGCCAAAGACTACAACGGTAGCTAAGGCTTTGGTCTTTCAATCTCCAAAGAGAGATAGGAAAAAGAAAAGTTCAAAAGAAATGAATACCCCTGTGAAAACTTTGTGTGCAGCAATGAAGAAACTTGAGATTACCAGTGGAAAGAAGAATGTATTAGGGGATGGACAGTCATTGCCCCAGGATGTTGTGAGGAAGAAGTTCAGAGGACGCGAGGTAAAGAGCCGGGTTCTTGATTCATTGGGAACCCACGGTTGCAAACGCCAGGATGCCAAATCTGCAAGAGTTTTGAAGAGAAGCAAAGAAAAGAACCTAAAGTCGCCTCTTCCTGACCGTGTTGCCAAAGAAATTGTTGATGATGATGCTAGTAACATGGATATTGATGAGAAATCAAGGCATGTTTCAATACAAGGGTGCTCTATGTCAACTTCTGCTAAGAGTAATGAAGGAAATCAAGATGAACTTTCAAGATCTGAAGATTCAAATAGCTTTACCGAAGACTCTAATGAAACTTCAATATCGAATTTTGATGAGAGAATTTCGGAAAAAAATAACTTTGAGGTTGTTCTATGTGAAGTGGAGGATGATAAGAACCAAGAATACTATCATGAAGAGATAGTCAAAACAGGTGCATTGGAGATGAATATTTCAGAACTTCTGGAGTGTGATGATAAAGAAAATGTAGCTGAAATGAATGAAGGTGATCGGGATGAAACGGTTTTGCAAATTGCAGAGATTCTAAACGAGAATACAGATAAATTGTCCAAAAAATCTATAGATGATGATCCAGATGAGAAAATTTCAGAAGCAAATGATCTCAAATCAATTCTGTGCAAAGTGGAGCATGAGAAGAATCAAGAATGCAATCATATAGAGCATGAAAGTGAAACCACCACAGATGAAAATGTCGCACCCAATGATAACAGGTAGCTCTAATTTTGCATATAAGTTGAATATGTTCTTCTGATTATTGATTCGTTTAAATGAAAATCTTGCAGGGAAAACAATTCTAACGGCCGGTCTGAAAGAGTGGCATTTGGCAAACATGAGAAATTTAAAAATACAGCAAAGGTCTCTGCTTTTACCTGGTCCTTTTACTATGGTGTTTTTACTCAATTCATTTCGGTCTCTGCTTGCTCTAATGATAGATAAAAACGGTGCAGGTGGTCAAGGGAGTATCAAAGAACACTGTGAAAGAGAAATCTACCCCTGCCGTAGTTGGTTCTCATGGGCTGAAACCCAGCAGACCAAAGTCCACAAATCCTAAGCCATTCAGGCTCAGAACTGATGTATGTGATCCCTCTCATCTACCATCAAGATTATTAGATTGTCTTATGTGAGATCCCACGTTGGTTGGAGAGGAGAATGAAGCATTCCTTATAAGGGTGTGGAAACCTCTCCCTAGCAGACGCGTTTTAAAAACCTTGAGGGGAAGCCGGAAAGGGAAAGCCCAAAAAAGACAATATCCGTTAGCAGTGGGCTTAGACTATTACATCTTATCTCTTCAAAATGCTAATCTGATCTCGTTAGGTGCTTTAGGAAAGAGGGGTGCTAAGGGAAGCAAACTTGGGGAAGAAGCCTAATTGTCCCTTGAAAGACATCACTACATCTCGTAGGTTCCATGGGGACGACAAGTTGCAGAGAAAAAATAAATACACGAACCAAGTGAGTTTTCTTCAATCAAAAGTTTTTCAAATCCCTCCTCCTCTGTGGATAGAGAGAAATATAATTACTTTTTCTTTTTGTTAGAATTCTGAATGTGAAAATGATGTTGAAGAAGAATATGAACAAAGGATGTTAGAGAGCAAAACCCCAGATGATCCACGAGTAAGTTGATATTCAAGAGAGAATTAGTTTAGTTTGTTTTTCCCAAGATCTGCCAATCTAAAGGCATTTAACATCTGTGATGCTTACAGAGAGGAACAATACCAGATTCCAGCAACAACAAAAAAGTAGATTCTGAACACAAGTTATGTACAATGGATTCACAAAGTTGTGTTGCTTTAAAACGCGAGAAACAGAGCCTTTGTCGTCAGCTCGAACCAGGCAAAGAGAGAGCAACCAAGAAAACAGAGGAGAATTTGAAAAGGACTAAATTAGAAAAGATACAGCAAAGAGTTAGGAAGCCTAGAAGGTAGGTAAAATTTTAAATATTTGAACCCTCATAACATGTGATGTTCTGACACAAGGAACTCATCTCTTTAGGGTTGTATCAACTAAAGAAGAAATAACTTCTCTGGTACCATCTCGCCAACATAGTGCAAGGAAGGAAACCCCTCTGAAGGTATTGAGTCACAAAGATGCTAAAAAACCATTAGACGCAATATCTCGGACAAGAAGGCCTTCTCCAACTACTCCAAAGGAGCCAAATCTTCATAACAGTCATTTACCAACGAGAGTTGCTCAGGAAAATTGGCGTAGGTGATCATGATCAATTATTTTCGGTTTGTTCAACTAAATCATTGATTGTATGTTACTGCAACTTACATTTAGATTATACATATTTGTGTCTCTAAGCATGAGTGTGTGGGAGTTTTGTGAATTTGAAGCATAGCATGCCATTTATGTACCCTACCCATCTTTAAATATATATTATAATCAATCAATTATTGTGCATAAAATGAATTTTTGAGTAGTTTTAGTTTGTTCTATAACCTTGTGTTCTAATGAATACTCTTATTTTGTGTTAGGATCGCACAACACCACACACACTCGATCTATATAAATACAAAGAACAGGAGAGAGATCTATATAAATATACTCTTACTTTGTATATTAATGACTTATGTACATCAAGAACAGGAGAGAGAAAATGTGAGGAGAAATATTGACTAAAGGTTTATATGGATAAACACAAAAAATAGGAGAGAGAAAATGCAATGAAGAATATTAGCTAAAGGTTTATATGGATGACTTTTGTATACCAAAAACAGGATAGAGAAAATATAAGAAGGGAATGATGTTGGCTAAAGATTTATATTGATGACTTTAGGCATGTACAACAAGAGAGAATATAGAGAATGAACATAGTACATTTCCAAAGCACTACCATATATGCCATATATGGTTTCAATAAAGATATAACCACTTACTATATATAAATATCTATTTTATATATCTCTATAGCTTTTTACTATAAAATAGCATTTGATCTCATCTTTCTGTCAAGTTTGGATAAGTAGAGAATATTATTTAAAAAGAAGGTAGAACTTTGTAGCTGAAGTGTAGGTATAGTATTTAGCAGGAAAAAAGGTGGTGGCTAATCTGATTCTTCATAGACAATAAATAGTAATAAATACTTTTGTTGTGCAATGATTGCTTTCTACAAACTTTATGATTATTCAACTGGAATTTAATTGATTGGCATATGTTTTGTTACAGATGCTTCCTACTAATGAAGCAAAAAGGCAGGAAAATAGGAAAAAGGAGGGGGCAAAACCCTTTTTTCCCAGCCTACAGGGATCTAACCTCTAGTTGCTAACTTCTTGAGAAAGGCTTGAAATCCTATTAGGACTAAACACGAGTTTTGTGTTTACTTTGCACATTCTTTCTTGACAACAATGTCAATAAAGTTACAAGGTTCAGCCTCTTCGAGCATATGAACTACCATTCTCATGGAGGGCCTTGTAGACGGAGTCTTAGCCGTGCAGCGAAGTGCGATTCGTAACACTTTGATTGGATCTTCCACTTGAACCTCTGAGATGCTAGGATCTACCATATCTTTTAGATTGCCTTTTAGGTCTCTCATTCTGCTGTGTGCCCATTGTACAATGTCTTTGTTCTCCCCAAACTCTGGCTCATTGGGCTTCCTTCCTGTTACTAGTTCCATTAGGACCACTCCGAAGCTGTAAACGTCGCTCTTCTCGTTTATCTTGCACGTGTAGGCATATTCTGTGACATCAAAGTAAAGTCAGAGGTAATTAAATTCCCCTTTTTCTCTTTTAAGTATTTTTGTTTTTCTTTGTGAATTCCATTTGACTAACCTGGGGCTATGTAGCCGAGTGTTCCTGCTATGACATGAGAAGAATCTCCACCCCCACAGGCATCTTGCAGAATCTTGGCTAACCCGAAATCTGCTATCCTAGGTTTCCAATCACTGTCTAATAAAATATTGCTCGACTTCACATCACGGTGAATCACGGGTCGGTCACACCCATGATGCAAATATTCGAGTCCTCTTGCTGCTCCAACTGCAACCTCGTACCTTATCTGCCATCCCATCTCAATCTTTCTGCTAGTATGCAGCTGATCCCATAAACTTCCATTCGGTAAGTACTCATAAACCAACAGGTTACTATCCTCGCTCGAAATGCTACAGTATAATTTCACTACATTGACATGTCTCACTGAACTCAATGTAGCTACTTCTGCGTCATATTCAGAAGACCTGATCTTCCTTTTGGTTAAGATGGTTGCACTGGTTTGACAATTTGTTTGGTCGATGGAGCTCGACTGCCATATATGTTTCACGGCAAGCTCTTTTCCATTACTTAATACAACTTTGTACACATTTCCAGATCCTCCTTTGCCTATCAAGTTGTGAGAATTGATTGAATCAATGATTTCCTTCTCCGTGAAGCAAACTATGTGGAATGGCTTCATATCCCACGATCGGGATTTCAGTAAATGCTTAGCATTGTTACGTTTCGATTTAACAAACAACAAGCACAAGAAGGACATGAGCAGCAACACTAGAATTCCAGCAATGGTACATGACAGCAACGACCTGATGTGGCTGGATGATCTAGAGGTTGATGAACATGAATTCAAGTATCTAATAGACTCACTGCACAAGCCTGGATTTCTCATGAAACTTTCTTCAAAGGCTTGGATCGCTAATGATTCAGGTACTTGGCCACTTAACCTGTTGTTAGACAGGTCGAAACTGCTTAGCTTCAGCTGAGAAAAACTAGTTGGAATTTCGCCTGAAAGTTTGTTGTTCGACAGATTCAAGGAGTTTAGAATTGGCAGATATCCAAGATTCTCTGGAATATGCCCGGAGAACGAATTCATAGACAGATCTATGGTAGAAAGAGAACTGCAAGAGCCTAATGAGCTAGGTATGTTGTCAGAAAACTTGTTGTTGTTCAAAGAAAGGCTGTCTAAGACCTTCAACTTGCCAAGTGATTCTGGTATTGGACCAACAAATTGGTTCAAATCGATCTGGATCGAGACTAAGGATGATACTTCGCCAAGCTCGGCTGGTAGTTTTCCAGAAAACCGGTTGTTCGATAAGAATAACTGGGCAAGTGCTTTTGCTTTACCGATATCGGAAGTCACCGGACCGTCGAACTGATTCATTGAAAGATCAATGATGCTAAGATTCGGCAGACTCCAAATCCCAGCAGGAACGACACCCGAAAGAGAGTTATTGCTTACACGAAAACGCTTCAAAGATTTACAGTTCATATAGCTTTCTGGGATTCCACCACTGAAGTTGTTTTGCAGCATCAGGAGAACAGTCATATTGCCCTGCTTGCACATGTCTGGAGGTATAGGTCCAGATAAGAAATTCTCTGAAACATCAATGAAAAGGAAGGCTGCCCAAGATCCAATTCTTTGAGGCAGGCTGCCAGTGAGCTTGTTCTGGTAAAGAGATAGTTCAACAAGGTCCTTGAAGTCCCCGAACTCCTCCGGAATCGTACCGGAAAATTGATTTTGAAAGAGCTGCAAGGACTCCAGATTAGTCAGGAACCTCAACTCCATAAGATCACCTTCAAGAATATTAGTAGAGGCATCAAATTCCCTCAGTCCAGTGAGGTTACCGAACCCGATTGGAAGCTTCCCGGTCAAGGAATTCTCATGTAACTCCAGCTGCCATAGCCTCTTGAGATTCACAATCTCAGAAGGAATGTCACCTGTAAGTTCATTTTGTGAGAGCTCAAGATTCTCAAGCAGAGAGAGGTTCCCAATCCCAGGTGGGATTTCTCCATGAATGCTGCAGTTAGAGAGGTAAAGCCAATAAAGCTTGTTAAGCTCAATAATCTCTGATGGGAATGAACTTGTTGGGTTAAATGAATTATCTCCAAGGCTCAAGAACTCCAAATCAGTAAGATTCAGAAGAGATTTCCAAGGAAAATCTCCAGAAAACCCACTGTTATTCAAATTCAAGAACCTTAATCCCCTCAAAGAAGACAAATCAGGCACTTCACCAGTAAAGAAATTCTGTCCCAAATCCAAATACTTCAACATGGAACAGTTCCTCAAGGCATTACTGACTGTCCCATACAAAAAATTACCCCCAAAAGAGAGCTTCTCAAGAGACTGCAAAGAACAAATGGAATGAAAAGGAAGAATCCCAGATAAGTTATGAGCAGAGAGATTGATTTCCACAACAAAGCCATTGGAATCACAGACAATGCCATGGAAGCTGCTGCAAACATCTTTCCCTCTTACCCAAGAACTAAGAACCATGGAGGTTGAGTTGTTGTGGAGGGCGGACTTGAGGTCCAAAAGTGGCTGAAGTTCATCGCCATGGGAGAGAGAAAGTGAACAGAGGAGGAGGAGGAGGAGGAGGAAGTGGCGGAGACCCACCAGAGAAGGGGGATGGCCGGAGTGTTTGCCGGCGGGAAGTGGTGGAGGGTTGAGTGAATTAGACATGGGAGAGTAAGAGGAAGGCGGAAAATGGGAGAGAGAAGAAATTGAAGAGAAAAGGCCGTGGAAAATTGAGGATCATGTTCACAGAAAGGTAACCGGTGGAGAAAGAGAATTGGGAGACGCAAACTGTGAAGAAGCTTCCTTGAACGTATTGGGAACAATTTTGTTGAAGGGAACAAAAAAAACAGAGAGTGGATTTGAGGTACGTTTTCCCATATCATTCTTCCAAAATTCAATATTAAATTTATTAGAATATAGTCAAGATTCAAGCACTTTATTAAATTAGTTTGTACATTACTGACCCATTTGAGTATATCTTACCAAAATACTTGGTACTATAAACTTGAAGAGCAGTGTTTAAGAATATCTAAGATAATAATTGCTAGGTAGAATAACTAATGTATATACATTAATTGTTGGTATTCATTTTACTTGTTAAGGACATCCATCCAATAAGATATGTTCATGAAACGTTAAAGTTAGGGTACGTATTGAAGTGCTTTGGACATAAGAGATTGATAAAAATGATATATTTACAATTGATTGATAAAAGAATATAGTTAGGTAAGGGTAGAAAGAGTTAGGATACATTTATGTAACGATATGACTAAAATACGTTCATGTAACGATATGACTGTGATAGGTTTAAGAATGTTAAAATTATGATAAGTCAGGGAATGATATGACCACAAAGTATTTACGATATGATATGATTATGATAAAAATGATATATATTAAAGAAATACTTAGTAAGTCTCCCCACTATTGAGGTTAAATGCAAGAACATTCGAATGCAATAACGGGACCTATCATAACAGTCTATTTTCCTACCGGGTAACTTGGATGTGTACTATATACTCTACCCACATCCCATAAGTGGAGTATGGACTCACTAGTCAGTTTGCACACCCCAATAGAGAACGATATGACTACGATATATATATGATAAATTGACATGTTTATGATATGATATATTGTGATGCGATAGGTATGATATGATATGCATATAATGAAAATTGTTATGTTTGGAAGCATGGAATGTTATGATATCATATATTTATCTAATTTGAATGATATGATATGTTTGACATGCAAAACGACGCGTACGTTATGAGGCAGAATTATTGTGTTGGGAACACTAATGGGGTTGTATTAAATGATAATGAAAATGGAAAAATGTTGGGACATAATGCATTATTGTGTGCTCATCAAGCATTGGGGGATACCCCTTACTTCACGATAGTACGGACGTGTACGTTATGAGACAGGAAAACGATCATTATGTTTATCATAATGTTGCGATGACCAAGCTAGAAAGCGATCATTATATTTATTAGTGTTGCGACGGTCAGGCAGGAAAGCGATCATTATGTTTAACATAATGTTGTCATGACGGTTACTAGTTCTAATAGGTGTCTGACCTAAGGAGCTCCCAGAGTATGCTCGCTCGACAAAGAAAGTGGTCCAGCAGTGTGCGAACTGACTAGTGAGTCCATACTTGCATGTATGGGATCTCTGTGTAGACTATATGATACACATCCAAGTTACCCGTTAAGATAGTACCGTAGGAAAATAGACTGTTATGATAGGTCCCCTCATTGCATTTTCATGTTCTTGCATTTAACCCAATAGTAAGTCACTTATGAAGTATTTCTTTAAATACTCAAACCAGCCATAGAGAGATTTTTCTCTAAATTGAGTTCGGTCACTTGAGGCCACTTTAAATATATTTTTAAGAGTTATTAATTATATTCTAATATTAAAATTTGAATTTGTAACATTTATTATATTTTTTTTCTAATAAAACCTTATTGAATTTATTAAATTATTATATATTTTTTAATAAAAATTATATTAAATATGAAACGAGTAAAAAATTCTCCATAAATAATTTGATCGACGAAAACAAAATGAAAAATTTAGCGTTGGTCCCGGGATAGGGAAGGGTCCTTCTTTCTCGCCCAATGTCTTTATAAGTGATAGAACTCTCAAAGTTCGGGATATTAACGTAAAATTTATAAATATTTTTTAAAAAAATTTGAGGAATATTATAGCTTAGGTTATTTGAAAAATTGTATCCATCCAAATTATTAAGCAAAGACTTTATTGGTATGAATAAAAGAAAATGTGAAAAGGGGTACTTGAATTCAATCACTCACCTCTTTTTGACTCATAAAATGGAATTTTATAGCCACCTTTTTTGACATTTTTTTTTCTCTCAATATCCCATGTGTTTTTATTTTATTAATTAAAATATCGTTCTATTTTAATTTTAGTCCCTCAAAATTATTTATTATCGAGTGATATGAAAATCACTACAAGGGGAGTAAGATTCAGATTATCTTGTTAATCGAATATCTCAAAATAAGAACACTTGTTTGAGATTCGAATCATTCCATAACCAAGATCGATCATGTCAAACTTGAATAATTCTACATGCAACCTAAACTACATAGAATTGTAAGAATCTTAGCCATTGGCTACAGGAAAGAACAAATGCTCATTTGACCACATTTTCCAAGTCTACATGGCTTTATATACCTCAAAATGAAACTCTTGATCTTACGTGTGACATTTCAAAAGTTTGTAACATTCATACTTTATGACTAGTAGTCACTAGGTAAATGTAACTTTAAAGTAAATAAAAAGTCTTAAAATACATTAATGAAATACAATCTCTCTGAATTATAATCAACTCAAAATTTATAACTATGAAGTTTCATTCTTTTTTAACGTGGCATGAATTGAAATATCTTTTGATAATTTCACAAGCATTTTCTTCGCATCTTCATTGAAATATATTGTATGATTGATGTCTCTTAGTTCATATCATCAAGATTGGTTAAATAATAATAGTTTTCCTTTAAGAAAATACATGATATGAATATATATTCAAAATTTACAAAGGAGATAGCTAAATATTTTTTGAAAAAATTAGGGATATATAACGATTGGGTTAGATTGGGTTGGGATGAGAAAAAATCTTTTTAACCAACTCGAGATTTTAGGTATGTTGAGTTGATGACCCGAATAACTCGAAGAGAGTTCACGAATCACGACCCGACCCAATCCAACCCTATATTTTACAGGTTTTGTTGAGGTTGCTGGTTTTTTTTTTTCTTTTTAATTATTTTTAAAAATTCTACTTGTCTACCATATATGTGACAATGCATCACTAACACTCGTTACAAACTTTAAATATTCTTAATATTTTTAAAAGTAGCATAGGGTTGAGTTGGATGGTAACATTATTCCCAGATTGGTCGGGTTGACCAACCCAGAAAATGTCTAACTTACGAACCGAATCAAAAACTAACTAAAGGATTGGATTGGGTATTCGAAATTGATCGAATTATCGAATGTTAGGACATTTTTTTCAAATATGCCCATCAATTGTTTATCTTTTCCACTTCCTAACAAAAATAGTTTGATTGGAATATATTATTTGTTTGAATGTGTCTAGACTACAAACAAAAATCATATGCTCTAAAACAAATATTCTTTTCATATATATTCTCAATTTTGTTTTTTTATTTCAATTATATGCTCAAATATATATATATTTTATCTTATTCGTTCCGACAGGAATTTTGATAAACACTCGAGATCACTAAATTATATTCATGTTGGCAGAGATTTCATTGATTAACTTTAAAATAAACCATCATGTAGAATGGTTCATCTGCTATATATATAATATAAATATAAGATCTCATATCAGGCGAACGAAACATTTCTTATTAGAAGCCTCGCCCTAGTAAATGTGTTTTAAAATCATGAGACTGATAGCAATACATAACGGATCAAAACAGAGAATATCTACTATCAGTGAGCTTGAGTTGTTAAAATAAAAGTGGGCAGTATAAAAATTGATAATTGATACCGCTTAGCTTTACCATATATGTAATTATGTAAAAATTAAAATTTTTAATCACACGAACGGAATCTAAGAAACTTTTATCGGTTCGCTTTAAACACATTTATAGATTAAAAGTTTTTTTCGTTAGGAATATATACTTCAAAGTTTTTAAAAAAATTATAAATTAGGGTAAACTTTAAGCAATAAAATTTATAATTTATTCATAAATGGATTTAAAAAGAAAAAACGAAAAGGCAAATTTCAAAATTAAAATTATTAATAAGTAATCTAAATAAATAAATAAAAGGTCAAATATTTTTGGACAAAGGTGGGCCATGGCCCAACAACCTCTTTGACTTAATTCAAACTATATTGACTTTTTTTACTTTTTCATTAAATTTTGTGACTTTTTATTTTAAAAATATTTTAGTAATAATATACTAAATTAATTATTTTCCTTCAAAATCATGAATTTATGAAAATAAATAAATAAATAACTTATTTTTAAATTAATTTATATTTTTTTTATTTTTGTAGATCTAATTCTACCGTTGAAGTTAACCGACACTGAAATTTATACCCACGGCTTCTAAATCAATATTTTTAAGTTAAAAGTGGGAAATAATAAATAAATAAATTTAAAATTATTTTTAAATAAAATACCACGTTTAAAATTATTTTTATTAATTTAAAATTTTAAGACAAAAATTGATATATATTTATACAGTTCATAAATAACCTTTTTTTATTATTATTATTATTATTATTATTTGGGATTCGGCACCGACAATCCAGGTGTCAGTGAAGTGTTAAGGTTTGTTTTTCTTAAAGAATAAAGACTCTGTTTACATCAGTCAACTTCATGCTCTGATTTTAGTCAAAGGTGTCAGAAAAAAAGAAAAGGTTTTATAATCATTGCCTAATTATTTCATCAATTCACATTTTTATAATAAAATTCTTCTATTTTATTGGAGTTGGGTTTCGAGACGTATAAAAATTAATGGTGATGCGTGCTTTTGATTCAGTGTTCCACTCGTTGTTTATATGAAGAAAACTTGTAAGATAGAATCTCGTACCTGTACAGTGTTTTCTTCAATACACTCTGATGTTTAAGTTAGTACCAAGTTGAAGTAATGTCGACTATGACACAATAGAACTGTGTACCTTATGTACTCAAATCTTCTCTGACACGTGTGTTGGATTGAGATGAAAACCCTAGAGGAGTGAATCCTAATTAGTATAAGTTTAGCTCAAATAACCTTGAAAATGAGCCGTACATGCATAGTGTTTTGCCAATATGCATTGATGTTTAAGTTAGTACCAAGTCAAAGTCTCGTCGACCTGGACACAATAGATCTGTGTACCTTACTCAAATCTTCTCTGACACGTGTGTTGGATCGATATGAAAACCCTAGAGGAGTGAATCCTAATGAATATAAGGTTAGCTTAAATAGCTTTGAAAATGAGCGTGATGAAGAAATTCAACTTTCAATTCAAGCAATCATCTTTTTATGATATAGTCGTGTATAAATTGAGTTATATGGTTGATAAAGTTGGTGGTATGGTCATAGTTTCAACGATCATTAGAGTTGGATAGTTGTTTGAACTTGCTATAACTAGATGAGACCTAACCACCCTTATCTTTATTGGAACATTCCTAATTAGTATAAGATTAGCTCAAATAGGACAATGTGGTGGATGTCCTCGCCATGTCAGCTAAATGGTGTTGGTTGATCTGAGGGACTAAGTTATCTTGTAAGGTAAGATCTCACATCGTTGTGGTGCTATGTCAAACATGTTCCAACATTTAAGTTATGATCAGTTCAACGTGTGAGTTGAGCACCGATCTCATAAAAATTCCTGGGAGGTACTCAATGTAGAATTGTTCTAAATAAACTACGTTTAACCATTAATTTCCTATGATTGAACTACCAAAAAAGAAAGTACACCCTGTTGATATAGATAGTAACTTTCATTTCTTTTTAAACCTTTCTTAATCATCCTATTCTTAGGATCGCTCGAATTCGGACGTGATTTCTTAGTTATTCTATTCAATTTGTATGACCCGACATGCTTCAGACCGTTATTGGATTATTTTCATGCCATGTCACACTTTTTTAAAAATATATAGAGAGATTAAAGTATTATTTAATTAAGTGATTTTTCATCTTATCATTTCACACTATTTTTCTTTACTTGAAAGAATTATATAATTATTTATTGAAATGATTTTTTATTTTTTTTCTAATATTTCGATGAGTTGATTTAATTAAATGAAATTAAAGAAAAATAGCTATAAATAACTGATTCACAAAAATATTGGATTTAAATTTCTAAACTATTAATTTGAAGTTTAAAAAAAGTAATTATATGTGAAATGGACAGGTTGTTTCTGAAACCAAAATTATAAATTAATAAAATAGAGAAATAAAAATTGGCGCCGCCTGGAATCGAACCGGAGACCTTTAGTGTGTTAGATTGACGTGATAACCAACAAAACCACAACACCGTTTTGACGAAGAATTATATTCTAAATATTTATTTAATATTTAAAATTATATGAATAAAATAGAGATTACAATGGCGTCGCCCGGACTTGAACCGGAGACCTTCAGTGTGTTAGACTGACGTGATAACCAACTACACCACGACACCGTTTTGTCGAAGAAATACATTCTATATATTTAGTTAATATTAAAATTATATGAATAAAATAAAGATTACAATGGCGTCGCCCGGACTTGAACCGGAGACCTTCAGTGTGTTAGACTGACGTGATAACCAACTACACCACGACACCGTTTTGACGAAGAAATATATTCTATATATTTAGTTAATATTTAAAATTATATGAATAAAAATAGAGATTAAAATGGCGTCGCCCGGACTTGAACCGGAGACCTTCAGTGTGTTAGACTGACGTGATAACCAACTACACTACGACACCGCTTGCTGACGAATTTTGTATTTGATTTTAATTCACTGTTTAATATAAATTTGAAACAAAATTTATCTTATAATGTAAAAAAATGGCTATCACCTGACTCCTTTAGTATGTTAGATTAATGTGATAACCAACTACACCACGACACCGCTTTGATACTTTTATATTTATCAACATATGTATTTAAAAATTACATAATTTTTATTTCTTTAACAAAATATTTCCAAATAATTTTAATAAGATATTAAAGAAATACATCTGAAACAAGTATATAGTTTAAATTAGTTTCTGAAGTTTATTCGAGATAATTGACATAATTCTATGTAAGATATTCAAAACGATACATCAATTCGAGATAGTTGAATTTTTTCTTATTACATTAGGGTAGAATTCACTACTTTAAAGGATAAAACATCAAAATGATAATGACCTATCGATGCTACCGTAATTGCTAGTAAGTAAAAATGTCGTTCAAAGTGTGAGTGTCACAACATGTGCTTCTCCCTATAGTGATAGCATTCGAGCTTGAGACCAACTGTGTCTTCATACCCGAACCCCCTATTATCTAATATACTTTTGTGTCTATTTGATCCCTTCACTTGCCGTTTTAAGATGACCTACTAAATGAAGTGTGAGATCCCACATCAGTTGAAAAAAGGAACAAAACATTCTTTATAAGGGTGTAAAAACCTCTCCCTGGAAGACACGTTATAAAACTGTGAGGCTCGAGCTATTACATAAAAAAAACTTATAACGGGCCAAAGCGGACAATATCTACTAGTAGTGGGCTCGAGGTATTACATAAACAAAGAACGATAGAGAGAAGGGGAAGGAAGACAAACTCTCGTGCATCATTAGAAGGAGACAATGCATAGAGCAATAAGACCAAGAACTTGGTAACAAAGTTCGATGGATTTGTCCCTTAATAAAAGTACAAGTCTATTCTTTATTTCGTTCTTTCCCGTGCTTTCTAGGATTAAAATTCTTCTTATACCATCGCTCGTAGGACAGATCCACAAAGGACCGATGAATCCCTTCGATCGTTCATAGACTAAACTTGTAACAAAAAAGCAAAGTTTTGAACTATTTCATCACTTCCAAACAATGCATTATAAACCAAAGCCACCGACTTTTCCAAGGATGCCTCTAAAACACCAACAGAAGTAAAAAAACCAATGGGAAAAAACCCTCCAAACAAGCTGTGAGATGAACACTTCTATTGAACACAGGTAGGTGACTGACAGAATATGATTTCCCATGCAAAAACGAAACACAAAACAAAAAACCAACCTAAAATGTGATTCTCCCAACTGGTCTGCTTCAAGGTTATTGGTCCAAATTTGGTGCAACATCACAGCCCTGTAAGCATAACACCTTAAGAAAGAAAGGCGAACAGTTCAAGAAACAGCCGGTTCGTTCTCATTCGAACGAGTGCAAAGTCGACTGCAACTTTTTCACGAGGTCCTTTAACGTCAAACAGAACTCGTTATCCATCTGCAAAAAGGTGAACCGTTTCAAGAAACAGCCCCGTGTTTGCACGTAGACAGATCAAAATATCGATATCAAGATATCGACATAGTTGGTCGGGGTAGTTTTTTACCTGAGCGATAATGGTTATGTCGAGAGCAAGACTCCCAAATGACATTACACTGCTGTTGACTATTGTAAGGTGCAACTTTTCAATTTCAGCAACTGTGTTCTCTATGACATCTTTCTTTTTCTCGCAGTGTATTCTTATAAGGACGTTTTTGTCGCATAATCTTGCTTCGATCTCGGGAAGTGCGTCGTCGTCCTCATTTGATGTGTTGATGAATACCACGGATTCGATGTCTTTCCTGCGGGTTTGTTCCTCTAGTATCTTCACTTTCTCTTGGAGCTGTTTCAGGTACTTAATGGCATCTCCAAGAACTGAAGCCTTGTCCATCTATCAGCAGCAAAGGAAAAAACCGAGTTCAAAAGTTTCTTTTCGGTTCTATCTACCTAACAAATCAATGTTCGATGCAAAAAACTCGAAAACTAAAAGAACGGTAGGGGGAAAAAAGAAGAATCACCACCTTCTTTAGGCCAGGAACTATAGCAGACAAAGCGATAAACCGCTGGTTAAGCTTCTCTCGACGTTTCCGCTCTGCAAGAATGTGATCTTGAGCCTGTGGGATTCTACTGTTTGTAGAGGTACTTTTCGTTCCATGGCTCGGGTGGCGTAATGTGTCCTGAGAAACCAACATATCAGAAGGGAGGTTGCTAATACTCCGAGGACACACGACCTCCTCTTTCGGCCTCGTGAAGTCCATTTGGTTCGTGTAGTTGGAAGCCGAAACAGACGCAGTCGGATAAGAAACGACTGGTGAGTTTGACGAATGATTATTCGTTTGATACGAACTCCATCCATCACTCTTGAGCTGTTTCACATACCCGAGTATGGCGTTGTGAGAACAGTTTAAAGTAGCCTTCTGATCGATGTTTGACTGAGCATAAGAATGCTGCAAATCCTCCCCAAAAGCTGCTGCTAATGGGACGCCAAGCTCATCTATTGAGCTCTTCTGCCACTGATTGACAAAGCCATTGTCCTCCATTCCCTAAAATGGATATAGACTTCATCAATGTCTCATTTCCTTTCCTAATCCAAACGTTTTCAAGAACAACACTATCGAAAAACTCGAGTTGGTTTAAGGTATGCACGTTCTTAACACGTCCCTAATTAGTACAAGATCCAACCAAATATAGGAAGAACAAGATATAACCAGATTTGAACATAGGAACAAGACATAACCAGATTCGAACATAGGAACAAGGAACAAGACATAACTAGATTCAAACATAGGAACTCCTACCCAAGCCCACCGCTAGTAGATATTGTCCTCTTTGGACTTTTCCTTTTGGGGTTCTTCTCAAAGTCTTTAAAACTCATTTGGTAGGGAGATGTTTCCACACCCTCATAAGGAATGTTTTGTTCTTCTCTCCAACTGACGTGGGATCCCACAATCCACCCCCTTGGGGACCAACGTCCTCAATGACATATCGCTCCGTGCCTAGCTCTATAGCATTTGTAACAGCCAACCCCACCACTAACAGATATTGTCCTCTTTGGACTTATCCCTTTCAAGCTTCCCATCAAAGTCTTTAAAACACATCTCGTAGACAGATATTTCCACACCCTTATAATGAATGAATGTTCGGTTCCCCGCTCCAACAGACTTGCAATCTCACATATTCCTAAACAGATTTTACATAACCACACACAAACAAGTTCCAAAGTAGCATTCAGTTCATAAAATCCTCTTACCATCTCAGAAAAAACCACCCTAGATGATCTCTCCATTCAAAAATCTTCTTCTTCTCCAAAACTAAGCTTCTCTGAACTACAAAAAAAAAAGCACAAACAGGGTCAATTCACGAACCCTAATTTTCTCCACAGCCCATCAAAAGCAATAACAAAAGAACAGTCCCACAACAATGGAGAATCAACAAGAACCCATTTTCAGAAAAAGGGGAAAGAACCTTAATAATGTCGAAAACCTTGAATTCGTCGAAACCCAGAAAGGAAATCGACATGGAGAGCCTTTTTCAACCTTTATTGATCAAAAAACGGGAGAATAAGTAATGGGTCACTCTTGGATGACAAAATGATAGCTGATTTGCGATTCTTTTTGTTGTTTTGTGGACTTTGTGAGAGCAACTTCACCGACTAGCTTTTGAAATTTTGGTTACTGGGTTGATGATTCATTAAAATAGTGATGTTGATGAACATTTATGAGTTCCCAATTCTTTTGAGAATATAATATTGCTGCAATTATTGGAAAAGGATTCACACTTACAGGTTAATAAACAAGTCATGGATGTAGCTGTAGCTATGGCAACCTTCTCGTCTAAGTTTGACACGTCACGGAATTGGTTTGACTATTTCAATCTTAATCTTCTCAAAACATGATATGGATGAAGAATATTATAACAGCCTAAGCTTAGAGCTGATAGACTGATATTGTCTCAGATTTGACGCATTACATATCTTAGTCAGTTTCACGATTTTAAAACGCATTTGCTAGTGAGAGGTTTCCCACTTTATTACTTTCCTTTCTCTTTCCCCAAAATTTCTTCGAGGCAAATCTCCACCAAAATTAAATAGTTATCTTTAATCTAAGTTAGTCTCAATTAATTAGAATATTATAATCAATTATATATGCATAATATTTATATTCCTATTTCATCTATATTTATACTAATAACTTATATAACTGATGTTAATTCTATTAAAAAAGAAATGGTGTTGATTTTTTTTTTTAATTATTATTTATTAAAATATTGATAAAATGTTGACCGTTGATGAATATTAAAAATATTTAATCGGTTAAGCGTGTGTCACATAAATGATTTATTTATTTATTTATTTATTTCCAATATATTTCTATTAATTCCTCTTTCATTATATTTATCTTAAAGATTTGGACCAAATAGAATCAATATATTATTTATATAAACAAAGTTGAATTAAATTATTAAATATTTAAAATGTCAATACCTATTCATATGTTAAAGTTTTAATTTTTTTAAAAAAATTGATAAATATCGACGTTGATAGATATTTGTGGAATTTTATTTTAAAATATTTAAATTTCAAAGTCTAAGGTAAAAAATAATAATCAAAATCAACGAGCATGGTTGATTATGCCACAAATGTTGACAAAGTTAGAATATTAAAAATACTAAGTACGTAACATTCTAATGAGGTAAAATATGCATACAGTTAATACGAGTATGCAACGTGTATCTATGAGACCTTAAATGATTACTTTTTAACTATGTTATGACGTCTGTTCTTTCAACGCAAATTCGGGTTTAAGCAAGTTATGTCTAGTCCTCCCATATTCATCGAATAGAAGAATTTCTATTCTTCTCGTTTCGAAGAAACCTAAGTGCTTCCTTCTCTAGTCTCTACCTCAACAAATCCCCGATAATTCAACTTCGACTCCTGAATGGTGGCTTAAGGAAGCAAGGAAGTGGATAATTACAATTATCTAGTGGTTCATAGCGAGAGTTCTGGGAGACTTTACCTCTAGTTGATATGAATTGATGTCTAGTCAATCAAGGTGAGTTTCACCTGATATAGTTACCACTATACTTGTCGTGATATTAGATGATAGTGACAAGATTCAGACAAGTTTAGTTCAACTAATCGAGGATTAGAAAAACCTATGAACCAAATCAAAAATTCAAGTTAATATCTCTAATTTGAAGAAAACGAACTAAAAGCGAGATCGCTATCGAATTAAAACCCTAATAATGATCAAACTAAACCTAAAACAATTGGGAATTCTTTTGGATTGGCACTTCAAATCTACAAATCGGACAATAATGGCTATTCTTCAACCAATCTTCAATGCAATTCCCATGAAACACATGTAAACAAGGCATCTGTAAACCAAATCTTCCATTCTTCTTCTTCTTTTTCTTCAATTCATCCAAACAGATCACACAAATTCCATCCACTTCATCCTCCCTCTCCAATCTCCTCAACATCTTCCCAACCGCGCCGCCGCACGCCGGCACCATTCCGCAGCCGTCTCCACCACTACCGACGCCGATTTCATACCGAGCCACAATGTGCCACATCGTCAAATTCACCGTCATCGGAAACACTCTGTCCGAGCTTCTCGAATTCGCTTCGTCCCTAATTTCAATCCACCGCTCAATTAGGGCATCAGCGACCGGTTCCGCGTCGATTTCTGGTTTGAAGTTCTGGAAACTACTGGAGAGGTTGTGGAACAGAGAATCGTCGTCTCGATTGAAGATTTCGGCGCGGAATTGATTGTCGCAGAGTGGAATTTTTAGGGTTTCTCGCTGCTGGATTAGTCGTCGTTCGCCGCTCTCCGATACCTCGAAGTGGCTGCGACGGTGACGGAGGGTGAAGATTAGGCCGATGTGTTCGATTCGTGACGGATGTTTTGGAATTCGTGACGGCGTCGGAAGATCTGTAAGTACTTCCACCACCAGGTTTTCGTATCGAGAGATTTGATGTTCCATTGAAGATATCTGGAAAGCTTCTGCGCGGAATTTGAATCAAGACTTTGTGAAATAAATATATAAATCTATGGGTTTCCAAATTCGGTTGTTTCTTTTATTTCCTTTTTTAAATTTTATTTTTAAAATATTTTATTCATCCTCCAACTTTTAAATCTTCCATAATATATATATATATGTGTTTCCTATCTATTTTATTTTTTATTTTTTTTTCTAAATAAATAAAAATATAGTTCTTTGTATTTTATCTAAAATATTTCTAAATTTATAAAGTTTTAATAAAACCTTTAAACTTAAAAAAAAAAAAAAAAATCTAAAAAATATTAGTTTGGAATAAAAATCATTAATTTTTATTTTCAAATAATGTTCGAATATTACCTTTAAACTTTTAATAATGTTCGAAAAATACCCCTAACCATAAAAAAATTATTTATAATCAGAGAAACTACATATTTATAAATGATTCTAAATTGTCCTGAATTATGCATTAATTAGATTCCAGTTGACATTTAAATAGTCGATTCTAGCTATCATTCTATATTAGTTCATTTGTTCATTTAAAAATGATTCTAAATGGTCCGTGACGTCAAACAGAAGTTGGCATTAGGTGTCACAATCGCACCTACGAATACGTTAGCCAACTAAAAGTTGGGTTGCCATTAGTATTGTTGATGTATACTCAAGCCTTTGACCTCGTTCTTAAGATAACATTTTAGAAAATGAGGACCGAGCAAATTTTTGAAAGCAGTGTTAAAAGCTAACAAGCAAGTAAGGAACAACTACGATTTATTTTGATGGTGTACAACTTGGGCAGGAAGAATTGACGACGAGTCACATCCCCTATAATACAAGAATGAGCATGCGACTACAGACAACATGACCTAGACAAACATGTCAAGCATGAAGTTTTTTTTTTTTTTTTTTTTAATGCTTCCTTAGATCATTTGTTGCTTTTATTGTTGTGTCCATCAATCTGATTGCCCGATAAACAAATAATTTAAGTGTTGCATCGTGATTTAGATATCATTCAATGTCATCGGTATTTATTGGTAGCTAATTACTCAAGTTGCATGTTGTCGATCGATTGTACAACTTGATCAACTGAGGGAGATCGAGAACTTTATGGATATTAAGTTAAAAAATATTAACCAAAATTTATATTTATGGTGTGGATAACTCTTTTTAAATTAGACATATCAGTCAGACAACACAAAATATCTAAATTTATTTAATTTTTATATACAAATATATTAGCTAAATTAATAAAAATATCTTTAAAATTTTAACCATACCTTTTAAAACTTTCGGAAAAAAGTTAAAAATTTTATAGGTATCTTTTAACCATAATAGTGAGAGTATTTTTGAAACAAAATATTAACAATTTTTATTCAAAATTGACGTAAATATATTTTTTAGATTTTTTTTTAAAAATAATTGAGAGTATTATTAATACTTTTGGAAAGTTTATGTTTTTTTAGATAAAAATACAAAATTTACCGATATTTTTATTAATTTAGTAAAAAAAATATATTTTAAAAAAAAAAAAGACTAAAATTTGGTCAAGATGATTTGACTGCAAATACAAGAATTTACCAGGGGTATAAATGGTAAAATTAAATATGCGTTTTGAAAAATAGAAAAAAAAAAAGAAAAAGAATAATAATTAATTCAAAAAATTAAAATTCGATTTAATAAATGTCTAAAATGCCCTTTTGAAAAACGAATTTGTTTAATTGTCCTAGCGGCTACGGCAGTTCCTCATCTGCAACCCGGTCCCTCAACTTGGCGTTTTTCTTCCAAAATCAGAATCCCCTTTGTCACTTCCTTTCCCGGGAAGATCGTACTCTGTTCCAAATTCTGAGAGCTTCATCGGAATCAATGGCGGCTTCTTATCCCAAGCTCCAGCTTCGGAAGCTGGGAAACACTGGCCTCAAAACCAGCAGTGTCGGCTTTGGTGCCTCGCCTCTCGGCAGCGTCTTCGGCCTTGTTTCTGAGGAGGATGCCGTCGCCTCCGTTCGTGAAGCCTTCCGTCTTGGCATCAACTTCTTCGACACCTCTCCGTATGGAATTCGTAACTGTTATTTTCTTATGCGCTTAGTGAGTGAGAGAGGCTTTCTTATGAAATTGACGAGTTTCTACATCAAACAATAGAGCTAGAGTTTGAGAATTGTTCAATGCTTGGTCTTGCATGTTCATTTATTTGGACTTGACTTTGTGCATGCTTGATTTTCGTTGAAATTTGTTGGCTCGATTTGGCTCTAGGAAGTTCTGTGTTGCTTTTTTGTTGAGATTTGTTTAGGTAAATGTAAGTCGCAACAAAGATTTGAAATATTGCTACGCGTATCCAGGTTTGATGTCTGATTTGATGTTATTGAAAGTTTAGGTATTAATCATTCCATTTTTTATATGTTTAGTTCACTGGTAAGGATATGTAAGGGCTAGTTTGGTTGTCTTCTATATGATTTCTGGCTCTAGCACTGAATTTGGGTATGCCTCTTCTACGACATGCGTGAAGGTACTATGGAGGGACCTTATCAGAAAAAATGCTTGGTAAGGGACTGAAAGCTCTAGATGTTCCAAGGAGTGAATATATAGTGTCAACGAAGTGCGGGAGATATGCCGAGGGTTTTGATTTCAGTGCTGAGAGGGTGACGAGGAGCATTGATGAGAGTTTGGCTAGGCTACAACTAGATTATGTTGATATACTGCATTGCCATGATATCGAATTTGGATCTCTTGATCAGGTTTGTTACTTTTCTTAAGAACTCATTGACCATTGAATTTTAGTTATTAACATGGTCATGTGACCTTGCATGTACAGAATTTTAGTTTTATAGGTTGTACAACTTTGTCCTTGAGTTCTAAAAAGCTATGAACATGGTTATTGGCATTATAATATCAAGTAAAAAGTGAATCTTCATCCGATTAAATTTATTTCAGGTTGTGAATGAAACGATTCCTGCACTTCAGAAGCTGAAGGAAGCTGGGAAGACTCGTTTCATTGGTATTACGGGACTTCCATTGGAAATTTTTACGTATGTGCTTGATCGAGTGCCACCTGGCTCCATTGATGTGATTCTTTCATATTGTCACTACAGTATTAACGATTCAACATTGTTAGATTTGCTACCTTACTTAAAGAGTAAGGAGATTGGAATAATCAGTGCGTCTCCTCTAGCAATGGGACTTCTAACTGATTATGGTCCCCCAGAATGGCACCCAGCTTCACCAGAATTGAAGGTACAGTTTCTCACCCCCCCTTTCTTTCATTAGCTCCCTAGTTGAATTGTGAAACTTAAAAGCTTATGCAGGGAAAGCGCTTTCAGTTGACTGATGTCACGCAAAGAAAACACATTTGTTTGGGGGAGTACATTTCTCGTTCTTTACTCTTATGGCGTTTAGGTCCCATCGTGGAAATTTTATTGTCTAGGTGTTGATTATAGTATGCAGTAATGACTAGTTCATTCAACCATACAAACTAACCCAAAACCATTTGTTCTAGTGCTGTGATTTTATCTTTTATTTTTTCGAACTGTGTTTTGTTTGAGCTTTGGCTTTACATTGGATTCTGATATTGTTCTCTTATTTAAATGGATTCAGTCTGCATGCCAAGCTGCAGCTGCTCATTGTAAAAAGAAAGGAAAACATATTTCAAAGTTAGCCCTCCAATACAGTCTGTCAAACAAAGATATTTCAACGGTTCTGGTTGGCATGAACTCTGTCAGACAGGTATCTTTCAATAATCACATTTATAGTATTCTTTGTCGATATTTCTTTCAATATATTACGAGTTCAATCTCTCCTTTTTTTGAATATCGTGATGCGCCCCTGTGCCATGGTGTGTATATATACTCATTCTGTATCCATTAGTTGGTAATTTCCTGGTCCATGCTTGTACATGCCTACTTCGATGTTGAAAAAACTTGCTTCGACACCAGTGAGGAGGAAGTCCTTGTTTTCCAATATTGTTTATCTTTCATGGATAAAAAAAGTCAACCAGATTAATTTTTTATTCGACGAAAATATACCGATACAAGCAGACCACACAAGGTGGAGGGATAGGCAAAAAGAGAACTTTTGTATGGAAGGAATTGGGACAGCAGAGAGCAAGTTAAATAAACTTCTTTTTGATGGATAGGTAGTTCCTAAAAGGTCATTAGACTTTTTGAATTTACCTTTGGATTTATGAACTGTTTCCTTCTTTTTGGTTGGAAATAAAAATTTAATTAGAAAGAATAATTTTAGAGGGATCATCCCACACCATGACGTAAAAGGAGATCGATGACAGTCCGCATCCACTCTTATTGGCTTCGATCAAGATTATAGCAGAATTGCAAAAATGGTTAGCAAGAGAGGACCGAGGAGGAAAAATGTTGGAGTTTCGTGTTGCTAGTTTGAATACTAATATTACGAGAAGCTAGTTTTTCGAAGTATAATTTTCATCCTATATTGCTACCTAGAATGTTAAAATCCTATGAGTTGACCAAATTGTCGAGGATTATTGGGAGTAGTGAGTCCCACATTGGTTAATTTTGTGGAGGACCATGAGTTTATAAGTGAGGAATATTATCTCCATTGGTATGAGGCCTTTTGGGAAAATCCAAAGTAAAGTCTCATGAGAGCGTATGCTCAAAGTGGACAATATCATACCATTGTAGATAGTCGTGATTCCTAACACAAATATTACGAAGTTTGACGGTTATCTTGTGAGATTAGTTGAGGTGCACATAAATTGGTCTAAATGCTCGTGAATATTTATTCTCATACAATGTTCGTGTCCAAACTAGCTCTTGATTGGGCTCCCTTGGATTTAAGCCCTAAAAATCAATCTCGATGAGCTGAATATAGTGTTTGTTCATATTTTCTTCGTGACCATGCAAACTTCTTCAAAGATTGCATCATAGAATCTTAACCAAGTTATAAAAATTTTGAAACAGGTGGAGGAAAACGTAGCTGCGGCTGAAGAACTTGCCACCTTTGGGAGGGATGAGGAAACTCTATCTGAGGTTGAAGCTATTCTTCACCCTGTCAAGAATCAGACATGGCCAAGTGGAATCCAACAGAGCTGACATTTTAGCCGCTACTGCTGGTATGTCTAATGTCTTTTTAATGTTGAATGTTGAATAAAAATGAAAGAACATGCGAACAACTATCATGTATAACATGTTATGGATGTAGGTTATCGATGCTCCATCTTTTAAATGTTCTATCAACATGTTCTTATGAATGTATATCAACTGCTATCTTTAACCCGATTCCCATTCTCTTCTGTAGCATTTTAGATAAGACTGTAGTCGTTTTACGACTGGAATGCAGTTGTCCTTTGATCCCATCTCTCCCGAATTGGAGTTTTGTTTTATGTTTTAACTGAATAAATGATTTTTATGAACTAATTCTCGGCCTCGGGATCATGCTATCACGTGATATGAAATGGAAATCACTGCGAAGTAAGATTCAAATTATCATGTTGATCGAATATCTCGAGACAAGAACACTTGTTTGAAATTCGAATCATTCTACAAACAAGATCGATCATGTCTAGCCTGAATAATTCTTGTTTATTAAATATCTCAAGGTAGAAACACTTGTTTGAGATTCAAATTACTCCACAATCAAGATTGATTATGTTGAGTTTGAATAATGGTACATGCAATATAAATTACAATTGTAAAAAAATTAATCAGGGCTAAAGAAAACACAAATGCTTCTTTTACTATATTTTTAAAGTTCACCTACCAATACAACATTGATTTTATATGACTTTAAAATAGCTTCAAAATCAAATTATTAAAAGACATTTCGGTAACATTCTTATTTTGACTATAATTAACCATGAGGGAAATGTAATTTAACCATGATCTTTATGATCATAATTAACCAAAATATAATAACTCTATATTATCATAAATTGTAATCCACTCTAATAACGAAACTTCATTCTTCTTTCTCTTTTGAAATATTTTATTTTTTATAATTTTAGCTGATATCAATCATTCAATATACTTCAATCAATCATACGAAATAACATACTTTAAGCTATTTCATACCGATAAGAGGAACCTTTACTTATAAGATTCTCTTTTTCAATCTTGTAACTAGATTAAAAATTCTAGAGTTTTTGCTCTCGACAAAGAGTAGCGTAAATCTTTATTCATGGAAACTATTGAATTTGTTTATGAGTATCTTTATTCGTGGAAATTATTAAATTTGTTCTTTACTCATAAAAATAATGGTCTAACAAGAGTTTGAAAGTTAGTCTGAGTTTGACTAAATCACGGTAAAATTAATGTCAATTTCTCTATCCATCTCTAATTTTATTTCATTTTCCCTAAGATAAACTTTTAGAAACTAAATTACAACTTCCTCGAAATTAAATTTGTAATTTAATTTAAAAACTAAAAAAAGAAAAAGAAATACGTAGCAGGAAAAATGGATGAGAACTAGTTTGAGTTGAGATTGTCACAAATGGCATATCAAGGACATTTAATGCAACTGCAACAACCCAATTCATAGATCTTCAGTAATATATTGTCCATGAAATTATCATTTCCTATGAACAAAGAGCTTTGAAGATTCAAGCTCAGCAAGTGATAGTTTGTGTAATGACTTCTATGGCAGGTCTCTAAGCAGCTATAGGGCCAAAACAAAGGTATTTCAGTATAAAAAAATAAACAGTATGAACCTGTGGCATGCACAAAAATGGAAGGTTGGACTTGTTGCTTGTAACAATGGAGGCTGTGTGGCCGAGTCTCGAGTCCTGCAACAGCGACACAACCAAGAAGATGGCTACTGAAATTAGTCTATACGCCATACAATCTTCAATCTACCGAGTTAAAACTAAAACTAATACTATACACACGGAATGCATGAGTCTAGTGGTTTTAACTTCAAAACTTCGGAAGTATCAGTGGATCGATCAAGTCTTGCATGCATGAAACAAAAGGAAGTTGTGAAAGTTAAGAACGAGAATGATCCCATTTGATAACTATTTGACTTTTTCTTTCTCTACATTTTCTTACTATAATAGAAAAAACAAAAATAAGTTTTTTAAAGCTAGAAAACTACTTTTAGCTTTAAAAACTTGACTTGGTTTTTCTAAGACATGGTTAAAAGTAGATGATAAAACAAAAAAAAAAAATTATTGGTCAAAGTAGGATGCATAACCTAGACAAGGTGGCTAAATGTCACAATCCAAAGAGCGGTTGTTCCCCTAAGTAAGTCGTCGAAGACGATGACTAGTTTAAGTGGGGGAGAATATCACAGCCTAACAGTGGTTGTGCCCCAAGTAAGTCATCGAGGACGATGACTAGTTTAAGTGGGGGAGAATATCCCAACCTATCAGCGGTTGTGCCCCAAGTAAGTCATCGAGGACGATGACTAGTTTAAGTGAGGGAGAATATCACAACCTAACGGTGGTTGTGCCCCAAGTCATCGAGGACAATGACTAGTTTAAGTGGAGGAGAATGTCACAACCTAACAGTGGTTGTGCCCCAAGTAAGTCATTGAGGACGATGACTAATTTAAGTGGAGGAGAATGTCATAACCTAACAGTGGTTGTGCCCCAAGTAAGTCATCGAGGACGATGACTAGTTTAAGTGGGGGAGAATGTCACAACCTAACAGCGGTTGTGCCCCAAGTTATCGAGGACGATGACTAGTTTAAGTGGAGGAGAATGTCACAACCTAACAGTGGTTGTGCCCCAAGTAAGTCATTGAGGACAATGACTAGTTTAAGTGGAGGAGAATGTCACAACCTAACAGTGGTTGTGCCCCAAGTAAGTCATCGAGGACGATGACTAGTTTAAATGGGGGAGAGAATGCACAACCTAATAGTTGTTGTGCCCCATAAGTCATCGAGAACGATGACTAGTTTAAGTGGAGGAAAATGTCACAACCTAACCGCAGTTGTGCCCCAAGTAAGTCATCGAGGACAATGACTAGTTTAAGTGAGGGAGAATGTCACAACCTAACTATTTCACTAGGAAGACGGTAGATTGTGACCCTCACGTTACGACAAGAGAAACAGCGACCCTCGCATGCTTATTGCTTTCACTAAAATGAGACATTCAGTAACAGCTACTCGATCGAGTGTAAAAAGGACAACATGAAAGCTCAAAAGACTAAAATCAAAACAATGGGTCAAAAAGATGAGAAATGCAGGTCTCGAAACGTACTCTGATAACTCATTCATCTGTTAGTGTTGCTGTTGTTTCTCCAAAAAGAGAGCCGAGGAAATTGTGAAATTAGAGACTCCACAACTCTTGCAGGGCCTGTTTTATGTGTTGATTCTTTTCCATCAACCTGAAGATCAGCATCCTTCCAAAACTTTATCACATGAAGACTCTCTTCTTCAGTTGATCTCTGCACAACGATTCTACTAGCATAGCCCTTTTCTCTCATTTGAAGGCATATCTGAGAGGGATTATTTGCTGTAAGGGTAACCATATACAACCAGCCTTTGTCAGACAAAAGAACATCGGCAACAAGCAATATCCTATCAATGACACTGCGGCCGTTCTCCCCTCCTGCCCAAGCCGAGGCGATTCCATCACGACCCACTTCGTCCTCTGGCGTCGGAACATAGGGCGGATTCACAACCAACACATCAACTGATCCAGCCAGACGCTTCTCCAAACCAGATGCAATGTCAGTGGATACCAACTCGGCATGAACCCCATGTGCTTCAAGAGTCTCCTGGGTGACTCTAATGGCATGAGGATTGATGTCTGTAGCAATATAGTGAGCCCCAGAAGCTTCCTTTCCCAGCATAAGAGCAAGAGATGTTATAACATAGCCACTACCACAGCCAACTTCTAAGCACAATGTTGGATGATGATTTAACAAGTTAACTCTCTCAGCTAAAAGTGCATCAACCAAAGCAAACGAATCATCACAGGGTTCATAAACCTCACGATGAGAACTCACTAGGTGGATTTGTGCAGTTCTGAAAGAGGACATGTGCTGGACCTGTCATGAAAATATGAATAATAAGAGATGAGCGATTGTCAAAATATATGTGTGTGTTCATAAGAAACAATTGTATCCAAAAGAAAAGGCCACCAAAAAAAGTGAATGGCAGGAAGTGAAACCAAATCCAAGCAAGGGAGATAGCTGAGTGCACTCTCTAATACCACTTGTTGTGTCGTAATGCCACAACCTTCGATGCTTTGATACCAATTATTGTACTCTAAATGCCACAACCAAAATGTTAAGGTACCCAATTGTTGTCGTGGAAGCGGAAGCGGAAGCAAGATCGATTGTACTCACACACCCACAAACAGAAATTAAACAAAAAGACAAAGATTTACGTGATTCGAAGAGAAAAACTTCTCCTACACCTACGAATGGTAGTCAATCACTATAACCAAAGTGTTTACCAGTACATCTCTAAGAGTAGAGTGGGGGAATGAACAATCTTTTATATAAGAACCATTACAATTTTTATATTGAGAAAACCGATCACAACTTCCGAATGTACGAATCTCAATAGTTCTTTCTCAGATGGTTCCCGGACAATCTCCGAGCAATTCCCGGAAATTTATGGTATAATAACGTGTTCCTACAGGTCAATATCAGAACCGTCACTTCAATCAGCAATTGAACACCGATTTCTCATTTTCAAAAGAACACAAGAAAAAGACAGATAAAGTAAGTCGAGAAGTAAAATGGAAGCAAAATCGATTCAATTTTCTCGGAAACCATCCAGAAAATCGAACTACTCGATTTGGATTCCAGCACATGAGCAAAAAGCAACAAACAGATAAATTTTATACGAACACATTTCAAACAAATTATTGGAGTTCAGCGAGCGATTAAGCACAAAATCAATCAGACTGGAAAAGGAGCAGTTGAAATCAAAAGAAAGATAGAGAATGGATACAATACCAGGAAAGGAGAACGGAGGCGCGAGGAAACGGGAAATAAACTGGAAGGCTGAAGATAGGGATTAATGGTGGGGGACAGAAAGTGAACAGTGGGATTGAGGAAGATTGAATGCTGGACCCTCAACGAGAAGTTGCAGAAGAATGCAGTGAGTCATACGGCGGAGGTAAAAGAGGAGCGGTGAGGCAGTGAAGTTGCAGCACCGACGAGTGGACGCGGCGGCGGGAAAAAGGATGCCGGCGGGGAGTTGGTGGAGATAGGAAGAAGGAAAATGTGTGCGCGGCTGGGGAAACGGAGGGGAAAGCAAAATGGGGTTTAGGTTTTTACAATTATTTTATTTAACGTTAAATTACAATTTTATTACTTAAAAAAAGAATATTGAAACAAATTTTAAAAATTATCCTTTTTTTATTTTTTTTTATTTTGCGTCCCATAAATTTAAAAAAAAAAATCATTTTTTAAAATGTAAATTGATTTCTTAACATCAATCAAATTCATTAATTAAATTTATAATTTAAAACTTTTTAAAATCTATAAATAAATAAATAAATTAGAGTTCTCGGGATTCAAGCGTTACAAGCTTTAAATAATGAGTAATTATAAAGGTAAGTTTTTTTAATATAATTTTACTAAAAATGAAATGTCGAGGCTAAATTATTTATGATACACCGACTATGATATTAGTTTTAATTGTGTCATAATGACTTAGAGACAATTTTTGTATTAATCAACTGAATAGTGCTCAAATTGGTAGTTTTGCATCTCCAATTTGATTCAAATATGTCAACACAATTATTTTATCGTCAAAACAACGTAATTGTTAAGTTGCAAACGAAATAGTGATAGAACACAACTTTTGAGAAAAAGAATAGAAGGACCAGAACCTATAACTTCTTGCTTGAGGGCATATGACTTATCTCACTGATTGATGCTGAAATTGTTGGATACACAAGTTATTAGGCCGGTATAACAAATATCTGATTCTCTCCCAACGAACATGATTCTGTAGATAACATATTATACCTTTAGTGTAGAAAATATTTTTTTTAATAAGAGAATCTTATCGATGATTGAAATTTACAAAAGGAATGCAGTATTCATGAAGTTTACAAAAGGCATACGATATAACTTAGTAAACAACATTGTCGAAGAGTTTTTGCATCGACCCAAGCCCACCGCTTGCAAATGCTGTCCTCTTCGTACTTTTCATTTCGAGCTTTCCCTCATCATTTTTAAAACGTGTCTATTCAAAAGAGATTTCCACACCCTTACAAAAAATATTTTGTTCTCCCCAACCGACATGAGATCTCATGGTTTTGTTTAAGAATATGTCAACATAAAACAGGAAAAGGTAGGGAGAACTCTCAAGCCAAGCTAAAGAAAGTAACATAAAAAGCTTCAAAATCAGCACATAGAACAGGAGAGCTTACACCAAAATAGAGAAACAAGCAGCTAAGATCTTCAATCCTCAGGTGTGAAAATTAGAGTTTCCAAGTTACATCAGAACTATAGCAAATGAATTTTACAGTCAGTTGTAGCATTCATTATTTGGTAATGCAACTAATAACATTATCTATCTGTGACCTTTCATTTCTATCCTATTTCCTGGCTTACAATATCGGTTAGACAGCACGGACACTCTAATTCGTTCGTAGATTAAGAACCATTAGGACAACAACAGTTCGATATCGGGCAACGACGTTGACCAATACTCAGCTCTAAAGGGTTTTGAGATGCCAAGAGTCCAGGAATATGACTAATTTACATAAACCTGTGCAATCGCAATCAATCTAACTGGCAGCACGCTGTAGTGGAGGCCAAGCGATCTCGTCGTCTATATAGCCATGAATGAGGAAATCAGAGCAATTCTTTCGACATCCATGGTTATATGGATTCCGAAATTTCCCATCTGGACCACGAAGATATCCATAGCGAATGGCATTTGACACTTCGTTAGTGGTGATATTTCGTGCTATCTGCATCAATGAAGATCGTTCATCATTCTATCAACAATAATATACTAGTTCGGAAACGAGGTATTCCCATGATTATGTTAGGTTATATAATACCTTTCAATCTTTAAGAACACTCAGAAAACACACAAAACACATAATATGGATAAACCCACACTGTTCTATTGAGAGTTCTAACTTAGAGACCCTAAAAATAGGCTACAAACCAGACTACGAACAAATAAACTATGATAACACAGTTGACCACAAGCAACTAAAAAAAGATCTCATAAGCGCTAATTGCCAACAATTCAAGGTTACTGCACAGTAACACAGTAAATGAAATAAAGGGGCTTTAAAGAACATGGCCAAGAAGAAATTAAGGAGCTAAGCTGAAACCAAACTATACCCAAAGCCAGGTCGAAACCATCAGGAGCGTGACAGGCGGCAAGATCTGACACAAAAAGTGGAATGGATCTTGAAGTGTGGAGGAAGATCAACCTTATAGGCATTAGGATCAAAGCGTTCCAGAGAATAGGAAAAGGGCTAACTTGCTTTGGAAAAAGTTCGCCGTGAACTCCGGTAGGCAGCCGTGAGTTCCTTAGAACCATGACTAGGTCTCCAACTACAGAAGACTTGGGGCAGCGGTGTAAATAATCAGCCTAACCTCCAAATGGTCGTGAACCTCTTTGTGAAGTTCGGCAATACGTTCACCAATCTCCTTGGCTTCCTGATGCACATTCAAAGAAGATGGTACTGTAGCCAGGTCCTAGGTAAAACTAGGAAGTTTAGTATTACCAAACTCTTCGAGATGGTAGTGCACATCTCAAATGGTGACATTCCTGTTGATTGATTCCTCATATATAAGCAAACTCCGCTTGAGGAAGAGCAAGGTCTAATTGGCGCGGCTTATCCCCACAAAGGAAACAAATCTTTGCCAAGAGTTCGCTTAGTTATTTTGGTTTTGTCTATCGATTTGAGGATGACTTGAGGAACTGGGTAACGAATGCTTTCTACTAAGTGCATTAGCCACTTTGTTAGTTTTTTTCGAACCTTGTGTTTAATTAGGAAATCAAACTTTTGAATAAATATGATCCATTTAGAAAGCATCCTTCTTATAGCCTTTTTTTGTGTGAAGAAATTCATGAAAATAGTGATCTGTTAAGAGTATAAGCTCCTTTCATAACAAGTAAGGATCCCATTGTTTATGGGCTCTAACTAGGGAATAATGTTCTTGCTAGTCGGTGCTCCATTTTTGCCTAGAATTTAAGTTTTTCACTGAAATATTCTATGGAGTGATTAGCTTGAGACAATATTTCACTGAAATATTCTATGAAGGACATTAGCCTAAAAAGCCTAAAATGATGAAGTTCACTGACGGGTTTTTTGGTGACAGGTTGAGAAACTAGTCTACAGGTTCCTCCAAATTCAATCCAGTAGGTTGAGATCGACCAAATGTGTAATGTTATTAAGAACGTTAAGAGTAAGAAGTTATCGTTGTCCAATCCTATCATGAAAACCAGAGGTTCAATATGTCCTCAGATGTATATGGTTCCAGAAGATGCGACTAAAAATACTATATCTTGTTATGGAAAATTGAGCTACAGTGTTGGTTTTGACAATTACCTGAGATGCCTGAGCCACGGTCAAAGTTGTGGCAGCCAAAAATATGATACCGTCCAGAAAAAGAAATATAACGACTCCGGGATAATGAACTACCACATGAAGAAACCAAGTTTCTCTGGTTTGCAATGCTGAAGGCACTTCATAGATTCCTGCAATAGAAGAGAAAGCTCATACCAATTTCAAAAGAAGAAAAGTGATGTCTTAAACAAACTTGTATCATTCACTTGTCTCAAATGACATACTTTTTATGGCAATACAGCCAGCAAGGAGTGATGTCAAAGTTCCCAAACAGACGAAGACCAAAAAATCCCGTTTATTCCGCTGCAAAGTATCATAAAAAATTAAGGGAATAAAGTTGTCAGATCATCAGAGTGACATGAAGCTATATAGTCGAAATGCGTCTCTTAGATCATCTATTTATATGCAATAACTGCAATAGTTCACACAGAATTATCCCTTAATCCATCTAGTTGTCTATGTAATTTCAAGAATAAGATCCACAAATGAATAACACATCCAAGATCAAAATTAAAAACAAGCAGATCTTCCCACCTTCCCCACACAATTAGATATCCACGGGCAGTGATGGTCAAACTGTTCCACACATCGATTACAAGTAGGACAGTGCTTCGAACGAACGGGTCTAATTATCTGAAAGAAACGTGATAGTGTCAACTTAGATCACCAGAGAAAATACGTTCATTAATATACCACAAAATTATGTCCCTTTAAAGATCATTTTTTATCAAAGGGTTTCTGAAATAAACCTTGCAAGTGGGGCATAGTTGAGACCAATTCCCCATCCATACTGAAGAATTGTTGAGATCAATGCTCAACAAAGGATCCTGAAAAAATGCAAGAAATTCAATTATGTAATAAAATATAATAGTAAACTACAAGTAATAAACGAATGAACAGGTTTTCCATTAAAAATCAAAACACTGAAATTCCTCAAACAGAGACTCATATACCTCTGTATTGGCAGGATTGCCCAACTCCTCGGGTCTTTTTATGTAGCCTGGATCCTTGCTGCACATAATAGTAAAAACTACCATTATTTTTTTTTTTTAAATGAGGAACAATTCCATTATTCAAGATTCAAGATTACAAAAAAGAAGGATACAGTATTGTATCCTCACTAGGAACCAAGGATATTACAAATCGATATCATTGCTGTTGATCCAAAAATCGTTATGGCAGTTGGCATGGTAACATATAAAGGGAACCTACTTGTAGGCTCTTGCCATCATTATGATGTTCATAAGTCTTGTAATTGCAATCAATTTCTATAAGCTTTTGGATTGAACATGATTTATAACTGAGTCATTTGGGGGAGAAATTATAAGAATCACTCATATAAATAATAAGGCGTCAAGAGAACTGATCAAACAAGTTACAAAGATAGAGAATGAGCATGTGCCAGGTAGGTTAGGGAATTACCTACTACACGTATAAAACATTATCATAGCAATAAATGCCAAACAGAGGGCCGCCCATGCCCAAAGTCCAACAACAGCAGTAACCTTCGCAAGATTAGAGCCTACAGTCAATAATAAGTCAGACATATTCTCCAAGTAAAATAGACATTTTCAATGAGAAGATAACTTGCCTCCAAGAACTGAGTTGATGAAGAGGATCACGAGAATGATGATGATACATAGTAAAATAGGGGCATAACCAAAATTTTTAATCTTCCTAGTACAAAATTTTGCTCCAAAGTGGCTGTGATGTGTCCGTTGTGCTTTAGACTATAAAGATCAGAACACCCAATATCATATCAGCTTGGAAATGATCTAAACAAGTCAATAAAACCTTCATTATTAAAAAGCAAGCCACATTTTTGTTCGGAAACATACGAGGAAATTAGCAATTTGCCGATGACCTTTATCAGATGCAAGCTGGAAAGGAGTATAACCGGCATTGTCTTTGATCAACAATTCTTGCTTTGTTCCGGCATGCACAAGAACAGTACATGCCTCCACATTTCCACTTAATGCAGCCCAATGCACAGGGGTACAACCTAATTACAAAGCATAGAAGAACTTGTGAAACCTAAGGCAGAATAAGTAGATGAATCAAGATATAGACAATTAACTATTTAAATAATTAGCGTGTCCCCTGCCATAAACTGAACAACCTGGTGGGGTGATTAGATTATCGCTACAAGTGCAATAAGTAATTGTTATCCTGTGCAAAACCAACCACTTAGAGACCTTAGTTTTCTTTCTCAAACAATTTAACTCATTTCAAGCCCTTATTCAAGAACTGAAGATAATAGTTTGCTTCAAAACAAAGCTTAAGAAAATTGTATCACATCTTTGAAGCTGTCATACTGAAAGATATGACTGGCAAATTTACCATTATGAAGAAATCAATTTAAAAAAAAGTGTACATGGGGGAAGCCCTAAAAATGAAGTACAGAGCATATGGTGACACGGAAAAATACACACGATGGCTTTTATTCCCCTTTTTTTGGATGTGTCAACGTTGGATATACGAAAAGATAGCCAAAACTATCACAGGACTTTCCAGAGCTTAAAATTTGAAAGGGCATTTTTCTTCTCTATCTAACCCAGGAAGATGATCACACTCGAAACGACACTAGTAAAAACTTAAAAAAAAATAGAAATCAGAGAATAACACTGGTCTCAATTCAGAAATGCATGTGTAGTATACCTTCTTTATCTTGTCTTCCTTGGCTTGCATCTCTGAATAAAAGAAGTCTAATTGTATCTGCAAATCCTTTGTATGCAGCCCTGATTGAAACCATGAGATGAACTTTCGTTCTGAAGCGTCTAGATATATTTTAAATGAAGAGACCGAAAAACAAAAGAAACCATATAATATTGATAAAGAGAAGACATTTGTACGCCCACCCTCTACCTTTGGTTCATCAATCAGTATAGGTGAACAAGAGAATAAATAACTTTTTACACAATTTGAATGGCCAGAAAATAAAGTCCAATATTGAATGTGAAACAATCAATCATTTGAAACAGTCGAGAGTTTGACATCTTAATACAACCAAGTCAACAATCCCTTATAGGAGAGATAATTCAATAAATATTAATATTTGAGAGCTCGAGAAACCACATACGATGTTGACCTTATAAAAAATCCTTTCTGACTTCATTATAAAGATAAATCTTCCTCAGTTCAGTTTCCAGAGGTTTGCATTGAATTATATCCCTTACTAACAAATGATGAACTTTATAGGCCTAGATTAATCTTTGCCAGATCAAAATTGACCAAAACTCAGTAGGAGATTGAAAATATGCTAAATAGAAATATTATAATACAGTAGGTGGATATACCAAGCTTTCCATTTAGAGATGTATGCATGTATGCATCGTAACACAGTTGCTACAATTACCAAGTATACCTTCAGATAAGATTTATTTCAACCATCCCAGTTTTGAATACTACAGATGTCAGCAGCTAAGATAAACCAAAAAAGAAGTGGGAAAGGGATGTTATCGATCTCTACACTTAATTGTCTTGGTTCAAATGCTTAAAACGATATACAGAGTATTTATTGTATATATCCAAAGGCTTAGGGCATACCAATGAAGAGGACTCCTCCCTTCATTATCTGGAACGTCAAAGTCAGCGTGGAATTTGGCAACAATGTGATTCAAGAATGCAGTCTGTCCATATTGAGCAGCAACATGAACTGCCTGCATTTCATGCCGAAATGCACAAATTTGGGTCAAACGGAGCGCAGAAAATTTATGAATAATAATGATGAATAAAAATAAAATCAATTGAACAGTACATGACGATGAATGAAGTGAACAGCCCATCATGAGGATGAATGAAGGCAACAGTCTATAAACAGAATGGGTTTTTAATACGATAAATCAAAATAAACTAAGATGCTGAAAATGGACAATACTATCGTTCGGTGAGTGTATATTATGAGAAACCAAACGTTCATCGCTTAATATCATGGCAACCATA
Organism: Cucurbita maxima; assembly: GCF_002738345.1. Taxonomy (NCBI): domain Eukaryota; kingdom Viridiplantae; phylum Streptophyta; class Magnoliopsida; order Cucurbitales; family Cucurbitaceae; genus Cucurbita; species Cucurbita maxima. The sequence goes on from NW_019272064.1 coordinate 1,039,275, forward strand.
AATTTTCTTTGCAAATGCATTCTGAATACTATTCTACAGTTTTAAATACGAAATTCACAATATATCAGAGATCCCCTCATTAGTAATATCATTAATTCATACTCCACTAGATTTGAGACTGGAAATCCTCTACATTAAAATTTAAAATATAATATCACGAACAAAAATACATGAGCTCATCTCTATGTAAAAAGCATCTGAGGTTCACAATTAACCACAACTTTCAGAAGAAATATCATATATGTGAAAACTGACCTCGTATTGTCAATATCTAACCAAATCAAAAGTTGCTAAATATTCAAAGTTACCCGATACCCATTTATATCAGCTGCCTCCACTCGAGCTCCATTCAATAGGAGTACGTCCGCAGCCATAATTGAACCTCGAACTGCTGCCCAGTGAAGTGCTGTCTGCTGCAATTTGTCACAGGAATTGACATCCGCTCCATGCTGATCAAATCAATCATCAAAAACTTTGGTAGGGAACTGACATAAACCTCAAAAGACCATCAATTTAAACTTCTTGAGCAACATAAAAAATGCCCTAATGCTATGAAATTCATCAATACAAAAATCCAACACATGCACTTCCTCCACATCCAATAAATTTTATTCTTCTTCCTCTATCTGGAACGACACATAAATCAAGCTACGCCAGCTTTACGTTACATAAAACAAGTCAACTGACTAAACTCAAAACATGCAATATAACAGGGACGATCAATCTACATCCAACAATCTAGACAACCAGAGTATCATTAAAATCAAGTAGGCAAAAAGAGTCATAAAAAAAAACCTCAATGATGTACTGGACGATATCAGGGAAGTTGTTTAAAGCAGCCCATTGCAAAGCATAGTACCCATTGGAATCAGGAACCAAAACAGAAGCTCCATGCTCTTCAACGAAACTCCTCACTTTCTGGAAGTCGCCATAAGCAGAAGCAGAATAAACGTCTACAATGGCAACTTCAGGGTTTGTCTGAGATTTCGAGTTGGGTGATGCTACAACCTCAATCTCAGACGAAGCCATGCGAGGAAAAACTTGAGAAGAGACCAGGGAGATAGCTGATTGCACTCTAGAGTACCAAGGAAAATAGCTAAGAGTGAAATTTTGTGTACAAAAATATAAACGACAAAACAAAACCTTCTCTGCACGGTATCGATGCAAAGATGGAGAAAAATTAATAACCAACAGAGTACAATTATCATGGGTCTCATTCAACCATAGAAACTATCAGTTTGGGCAGAACATAACAGAACGATTCCACTGTTTGATAGGAAAAAAAAGGACAATAAAGAATCGAACAATCATATTGATATAAGAACAATTAAAAAAATTCTTGAAAACGCCAATCATATAGTTTTGCAAACGGTTCCCAAGTAATCATTCCAAAAATTCCCAGAAGAGATTTAGTAGTCTTCGGTGAAATAAGCGCATATTCCTAAAAGTTCCATCAAAACCATCACTAACCTATTTCACTTTAATCAGATCAAACTAGTCAATAAGAGCAAGTCACAACAAAATACTCCTCAATTCGATTTGAGACGAACCCGTCAACACAAACAAACAACTCAATTCGACAGCCACATAAATTTGACGCACCAGTTTCATTTCGAATTCTGGATACTCGAAACAAATTACCATAATTCAGCGAAGTTCCCAAAAATCAATCATAAGGGAAAGCAAACAAATGCAGTCAAACAAACAAAAAAAAGATAGAGAAATGAATTCAATACCAGGGAAAGAACGGGGGGGTCGAGACAACTACTGCGAGGAGATGGAGAAAATTAGAGAAGTTCCATGGAATCTTCGAAGGCGGGCGTGAAGTGAAGACTGAAGAAGCAGGATCGACGAGAATTAAGCAGTGGGATTTGACGGAATGTTTCTGAAAGAGATTGAAAAAAATGATACACACCAAAAAACTCTCCTTTTCTTTTCATTCTTACCAAATAGGTCCATGAACCTAGTTTTGCAATTTTTTTTGTATGTATATATATATTGGTTAGGGTTTGTAAAAGAAGATATAAGAGATACTTACTTGCGACGGAGAAATTTGAAAATGAACGTTGAGTGCTATAGAGAAGCGTTGAACGCCCTAAATATAAACGGATAGTAGTTGATCTGACACAAAGGTTAAGTCTTGGAGAGGTTTGTAAGTGCTAAATATGAATGGAACGAGAGATCGTAGCAGAACCTAAAAGAAGTTAGGGGTCGTGAGAACTCGATCGTGTTAGGATGTGCTTGTTGGAGTTTGAGAATAGAGGATCATACCACGAGTATCATGCATGATGTAGTTGTGTTATGAATGTGATATATATGTGTTAGCTTGTATATGAGAAGCATGATCCTTAGTGATACGTGCATGTGGTAAGTTGGTTGGTTAGGGTTTGAAAAAATGATATAAGAGGTACTTACACGGGATCGAGAGATTTGAAAATGAACGTCGAGTGCTATAGAGAAGCGTTGAATGCCCTAAGTATAAATGGGTAGTGGTCGATCTAACACAAAAGTTAAATTTTTGAGAGATTGGTAAGTGTTGAACAAGAATGGAATGAGAGATCACACGAAACCGGAATATATGTTAATGGGTCAAGAGAGTTACGAGAGGTCGTGAGGACTTGGTCGTGTTTGGACGAGCTTGTTAGAGTTTGAGATTAGAGGTGGTTGAGTATACCACGAGCATCATGCACAATGTAACTGTATGTATTAACGTGATATATATGTTTAGCTTGTATACGAGAAGCATGATCTTTGTGATATGTGCACGGAATGCATTACTAACCCACCGCTAGATTTTGTCAATGATGACGACACAATGAGCTTTACTTTTATGCAGTTTAATTAGTTTTAGAGTATTGTTACTCGATCATTTTGTATTTACTTTGTTTATATATTCAAATTCTCACCTCACATATTAAACGAACAAACTCGAATATTTGATATTTTAAGTAATGTATTTTAGGGTTTCGTTAGATTAGTTGTAGTTTTGTTGACAAAAAAAAAAAATTAAAAAATATATTTAAAATTTTCAATAATACATTTAATAAGAAATCCGCCTAAAGAAAAGTTTGATACTAAATGAAAAGAAAATAACTACAAGGAGAGTGAAATTAAGATTATCTTGTTGATCGAATATCTCAACACAAAAACATTTTATTGAGATTCGAATCACTCTACGAGCAAGATTGATCATGTCGAACTTGATTCTACAACTTAAACTAAATAGAATTGCAAATAAACTTAGTCATTGACTAAAGTAAAACACAAATGCTCATTTTTCCATATTTTCCCGGTCTACTTACAAATAGAACATACATCATTTTATATAGTCTAAAAATGAAAACTCTCAACCTTCTCGGGCTTTATGACCATAATTAATCACTATGTAAATAATCTTTAAAATACATTAAAGAAACTGTAGCTCTAAATTACTCCAAATTATGATCTACCCAAAATTTATAACAATGAAACTTCATTCTTCTTTAATATGATATGAATCGAAATATCTTTTGATAATTTAAACAACATTTTTTTCACATTTTTACAATATTCTTAAATTTTAAAAAAATTATAAGATATAATTTTAAAATTTAAAAAATTCATTATTAATTTTTTTAGTATGAATATTATTAAAAGTTTTTAAAATTAAAAAGTGGTTTGAGAATATTTTTAATATTTTAGCTAAAAAAAATTATTTTATGATTTAATTTTTAATTTTAATTAATTTATTTTTGAGAAGGTATAAATGTAATTTGACGAATCAAGCGGCCACATACATTCTCTCTCTCTCTCTCTCTCTCTCCTCCAGTCTATGGTGTCCATTTGTTTTGTGGTTCTCTCTCAAAATTCCCTATAAAAGCCTCACTTCACTCTGCTCCAGAGGCCTCTCCCTAATCCTGCAGATTTTCCTCTCTCTATCTGAGCTATGGCCGCCGCAAGAGTCTTAGCCAATGCCACCACCACCACCACCACCGCCGCCGCTGCCTCCTGTTTTCTCTCCAAGACCTCTTTTCTCCCCAAGCATACCCTCCCATTCAACTCCAATTTCATTTCTCTCTCCAGAACATTCCCTTCCTCCAGAAAATCATTCTCCTGCAAAGCTTTGTACATCCCTGAGGTTAAGACTAAGGAGCAAGGCCAGCCTGAAACCCTCGACTATCGCGTCTTCTTCACTGATCAGTCCGGCAAAAAGGTGCGCTCCCTGTTTTTTTTTTTGTTTTTTTTAATGTTCTTTTTCCGTTTCTGTATCGGCATGTTACTCGATGGATTTGAATCTCTATTTGTCGTTTTGAGAATTGTTTGTGTTTTGGTAATGAATTTGATGAATTGTTTGGGTTGTAAGGCGAATGGTTTTGATTGCAATTACGAATTGGATTGCCATTTCGAATTTTGGTTTGGATGGATCTTTAGAATTTCATGAACTATGATTGATTGCGAGGATGCAGATCTTGGATTACGGACCCTGTTTTTTTGTGTGTGTTGGTATATATCCCATATGCAAGCGGACACCTTATACGAGTAGGCATTCGTGATTTGGGATTGATTTTTTTCTTTGGAACTCTATAAGTGTCAGATATTAATCATGTTAGCGTTCTGTGTGGGTTGCATTATGTTTGTGGAACCTTTTTTTTTTGTTTTCCAACTCTTACAAAATTGAAAATTTGTTCGTTTGAACACTTTTTTCATGGCTTATAAGTTATTGTATTCTACGTTCTCATATGAACTAACAAGAATGCTGCACTCTTTTACATTTTATTTCATCATGTCATAAAGGAAGTGCCATTTATGGTGTAGGTCTCCCCTTGGCATGATATACCACTGCATTTGGGGGATGGTGTTTTCAACTTCATTGTTGAAATTCCTAAAGAAACCAGTGCAAAAATGGAGGTTGCAACAGACGAGCTGTTCACTCCTATAAAGCAAGATACCAAAAAGGGAAAGCTTCGATACTACCCGTAAGAAACGATGTGTTTGTTGCTTAGCTTTGCTACATATTATTGCTGGGCCTCTATGGGGTACTGAAGTTTGTTAGACTTAGGCATGATATAATAAGTTAGCTGTTGGCCAAGTGCCTACTCGTATAAATGGATGGTTGTGGTAAGCATAACCCAGTGGCTGTATCCTGTTTTTCTCATTGATAATGCTAGTGTTTGTCCATCATAGTGTAGCAACATTTTTCATTTCGTTCTGTAATACTTATTTTTTTTAGAGAACATCGTGTAAAAGATTTTTCTACTTCAGTTCCAGTTGTCAAAATATCCATTTCAGCCTCCACTTATAGATTTTTGAAAAGAATTTGAATCTAGGAGGGTGGACTATCTTAATGTAATAGCCCAAGCCCACCGCTAGTGGAATTGTCCTCTTTAGGCTTTCCCGTTCAGGTTTCCCTCAAGGTTTTTAAAACGCGTCTGCTAAGGAGAGATTTCCATATACTTAAAAGGGTGTTTCGATGTTTCGTTCTCCTCCCCAACCGATGTGGGATCTCACACTTAAGTAGTTGTAACCATATATACTATCTTTCCACCTCTTGTTTCTTGAATGTTTATATCCGTATATAAATAAAAATTGCATATCATGTGGAACGAAGGAATTTGAATCTTTGACCTCTTTGAAGAAGCAAAGATGCCTCAATGGTCAAGCTATGCTCATGTTGGCTCATGCATAGTTTTTATGTGTCGTTTTTTTTAAATAATTAGTTTGAGACTCTTGCATATGACACTTGATTTTCAAATACCGTCTCTTTTAATACTTAACCACTTGATTGCTATGTCTCACAGTTACAATATCAACTGGAATTACGGATTACTTCCACAAACATGGGAAGATCCATCCTTAGCTAACTCTGAAGTTGAAGGTGCATTTGGAGACAATGATCCCGGTATGCACCACAGGCTGTTTTCCTTGAACTTTCTTTTTAGCTTTTGTAACTTCCTTAACCCAAATGAATAGAATGTCGCAAATTATAAACCCTACGATTTTGTTTTATTTTGTAGTCGATGTTGTTGAAATTGGTGAAAGTGATCGAAAGATAGGTGAGATTCTGAAAGTGAAACCACTGGCTGCTTTAGCCATGATTGATGAAGGGGAACTTGACTGGAAAATAGTTGCAATTTCACTAGATGATCCTAAAGCTTCACTAGTGAACGATATAGATGACGTCGAGAAACATTTCCCGGTACTCGTCATCTTTACCAGAATATGTATGTACTAATGGAGTGAAAGATTTTACCTACCTAATCCAAGAGTTACCTGCAGGGAACTTTAACTGCTATAAGGGACTGGTTTAGAGACTACAAGATCCCTGATGGAAAACCTGCTAACAAGTTTGGTCTGGGAAACAAGCCTGCAAACAAGGTAAGTAAACAAACTCCATCCCTAAATCTCAATTCTTTGAGCCTTTCGCAATTTTTTGTTTATTGCTCAAAGGGATCATATTTTCAATTCACCAATACAGCATAAGAGCTTGCCTGTGAATACAAGATGGTTGCTGTAGTGTAACATACCTGATATATATATATATATATATATATATACACATACATACATACATACATATATATTACAATTGGGGTGTTGGGAATCCCACGTGACCCATCTTTCCATACTTCCTTTTCTTTTTACTAGCAGCAGTAAATTCTTATTGCGTTCACTTTATTTAAGCAATCTTTGGATCTAGCTTTTTTCTGCCCAAATTTGATCTCCCCTAGCTGTCCCCAACCCCGAGTGAATTAAAAAAATTGACATTGTAACTAATTTTGTTTGATTTATATATTCTTTTAGCTTAAGTTGTAACATGGCATACTTGGTGCAGGATTATGCCCTTAAAGTTATTGAAGAGACCAACAAATCTTGGGCCAATCTCGTTAAGAGATCAATTCCTTCTGGTGAGCTATCTCTTGTATAGAGTTCATTGATTGTAGGAAGCTGCAGGTTCTATTTATGTTAGTGCTCATAGTGAAAGCGGATTTGTGAAGTCTGGCTTTCTGATTTATATGTTTATAAATGACATGGAACCCATTTTCCCATGGTTGAGACAGAATAATATATGCCCAGTTGGTGATTTTGTTTTTGTATCGGACTCACGGTAATTATATTGATGATAAAGTAAGAGAATTTAGTTCCCCACCTTAACATTAGAAAAAAGGATTATCGAGAGATTTTGACAAATTTTAAAGACACTTCAAAATGAGAGAGAGATTGTTGTTACTGTTAAAATACAATAAAGCATCATCAATGAAACCGCTTAACCCACTGCCAGTAGAAATTGTGAGAACCAGACATTAGGCGGTGTGTCAGCGCTAGTCTCCAAGGAGTGGATTGTGAGATCTCCCATTAGTTGGAGAGGAGAACTAAGCCTTCCTTAAAATAAGAGTGGAAACCTCACTTTGAGAGGAAGTGTCAGTGCTAGCCTCCAAGGAGTGGATTGTGAGATCTCCCATTAGTTGGGGAGGAGAACTAAACCTTCCTTAAAATAAGAGTGGAAACCTCACTTTGAGAGGAAGCCTGAAAGGAAAAGCTTATAGAGGACAATATCTGTTAGTAGTAGGAGGTTTGGACAAGGAATCTACTATTCTCGAAAGGGTAAATTCTCACCACCGAGAACACGCTAATTTTAGTGGAACTCTTCATTTGTTTTGTTTTGTTTTGGGTTTGTTGGGCGAGAAGACAAGTCTAATGGGGAATGGATAGCATAGGGTTCTGTATGGTATCTGCTCTGCCCTTGAAAGGACCAATGATGTTGTCCACTTTATTGAAGCCATGTGATCATTCAGAATTGGGAATCTGATTGAACTCAAATAGAAATGCTTTGTCCCAGTGCCTCTGCTCTCCTCTGCTCATGGCTTGGTGTTATATCAGTGGCATCCAACTTTCATTGTGTTCTCAGATTTCATTTGATAATAAATTCATTTGTTTAAAAAAAATAACAAGATTGTTCAATATCGTTGTTTAATTTTCATTGACATTTCTTTATGTTCATGTTTCATCATCAGGTTTCCATTATGTCACAGATAAATTGAAGACTTATTTATTAATTTAATTTTTTAATATTTATAATTTCTTCTACATTTTTATAAAATTAAGATCTCTGCATTTTCGTCGATGTCAGCATTTAGAACCTTAGTTCGAACAAGACTTTAATTAAGTAAACTGATAGGGGATGTTTTTGGGAATAGTAAGGGTATAATGGTTATTAGAGAGGTGGTTTCGTTACAAATAGGAGTTAAGGCATCACGATGGTTCGATACTTTGAGATCCCGCATTGATTTGAGAGAGGAATGAGTGCAGTATGAAAGGGTGGATTGTGAGATGTTGGAGAGGGGAATGAAACATTTTTTATAAAAATATGGAAAATCTCTTGCCTTTTAAAAACCTTGAGGGAAAACATCACCTTCACAATCGCGTTTTATAAAAACCTTAAGGGGAAACATCTCCTTAACAATTGCGTTTTAAAAACCTTGAGAGGAAATATCGAGAGGAAACATCTCTTTAACAATCGCGTTTTAAAAACCTTGAGAGAAAGCTTGAAAGGAAAAACCTAAAGAAGGTGCATTTTAAAAACCTTAAGAGAAAGTCTGGAAAGAAAAGCACAAAGAGGGCCGACAATATATAAGTAGAAAAGCTCAAAGAGGACAATATCTACTAACTAGAGTTGGAAAGCCTAAAGAGGACAGTATCTACCGACACTATCAATCACAATACTTTAAATGTCACACCGAGCATAGTTCAACTAGTATTGAACATGAGGACCAAGAAGTGAGTTCCCCCGTTATATTTATTGTTGAACTCGAACTCAAAAGAAAACTACGACCGCTTCGTCATTGCCATTGATGCCGTAACTTTGATTTTTTTACAAGGTCAACAGCCAGTAGAAAGCAAGAATTATACAGAGATTACTGCATAGTCTTCAACAACAAACATTACACTACACAACTCACTCAGATACAAATCTCCTAGGAGGCAACTCAGCTACAGACCACACCATAATGCTACAAGAAAACTGAAACCAATAAAGAATCTAAACTAAATTTGCTTGAAAACCTTCTCAGCTGCAGCAATAGTATGTTGAATATCTTCAGAAGTATGCGCCAAGCTGGTAAACCCTGCCTCAAACTGTGAAGGCGCAAGGTATACACCTTGCTCCAACATTCCCCTGTGAAACCTCCCAAACTTGGCAGTGTCACTCTTTTTAGCATCTTCAAAGTTATGAACAGGACCATCGGTGAAGAAGAACCCGAACATCCCGTTTATGTACCCTCCACATATTGCATGCCCCGCCTTCTTCCCGGCAGTCACCAAGCCTTCAACAAGTTCGCTCGTGATCTTGTCTAGATATTCATAGGTTCCTGGTTCTTTCAATCGCTTTAGTGTGTGTATCCCTGCAGTCATTGCTAATGGATTCCCACTCAAGGTGCCTGCCTGGTACATTGGTCCTGCTGGTGCTACCATTTCCATGATCTCTCTTCGTCCTCCATATGCACCTACGGGTAGACCGCCCCCAATGATCTTTCCAAGCGTTGTTAAGTCGGGTGTTATTCCGAAATACTCCTGAGCTCCACCGTAAGACAAGCGGAATCCTGTCATGACCTCATCGAAGATGAGGAGAGCGTCGTTTTCCTTGGTGAGTTTGCGTATGGCATTTAGAAAATCTGGTTTTGGAGGAATGAAACCAGAATTTCCAACAACAGGCTCAAGGATAATTGCAGCAATCTCTCCTTTATTGGCATTGAAAATGGCTTCTACAGCTGCTATGTCATTGAAGGGGGCAGTAAGAGTTTCCGAGGTAGCTGCTTTTGGGACGCCAGGAGAATCGGGAAGGCCCAATGTTGCCACTCCACTACCAGCCTTGACAAGAAACGGATCAGCATGGCCATGATAGCATCCCTCAAATTTGATGAGTTTCTCCTTGCCAGTAAAAGCACGGGCAAGCCGAAGCACGCCCATGCATGCTTCGGTACCGGAGTTAACAAACCGAACCATTTCTATGCTTGGAACAGCAGATATCACCATCTCAGCTAAAACATTTTCCAAAAGGCATGGAGCACCAAAGCTAGTTCCTTTCTTCATTGTTTCAGCTAGAGCTGCAAGTACCTATGAGAATATTATTGTGATGAATATCTATATGAACATGTCCTTTAAAAAAAGTTAGGACAAACAAAATTATACATTCATCAACTTCTAAAAAGTTTACGTTCGCATCTCTTCGAGTCGGATATGGTGAATCATAATTTAAACCTGTAAATTTTTATATCAAAAGACAGCTTATCTTCTTCAGAAGATACAATATGCTCACACATTGTTCGTACTCGTTTTCGGAGCGAAGTTAAACTGATATCTTTGTGGCTTTCTGCCATTTAGATCAAATATATAGTTCCATTGTATCCACCTACTTTTTTCCATGTAATTCCTCCTGTTCTTTTCTATTATAGAGATAGCTTTCACGTTTTTTATGAAGCATGTTCATGCATATGCCTCTAAAGCAACTATGAAGCATGTTCATGCCATATGCCTCTAAAACCGACACTTTGCTCCAAGCCTCCAAATGAAGTCTATTCCTTAGATGAATATATAATAGAAAGAAGAACGCTGTGCTTTATCATTGAAGGTTAGAGAGGTCGTTATTGCATTTCCCATAAAATAGATATGAAGTAAAAATAGCAATCAAATGGCCAGCTGATCATCACTATTCACTATTAGGTGTCTCCCCAAGGAGGTTTCAGCTAAGAAAAATTCCAGACTAGCGATATAAAAGACTAGCGATATAAAGGATAAGCCTAAAGAGACCAATATTGGCTAGTGGTGGGCTTGGACTGTTACAAATGGTATTAGAGCTAGACACTGGGGCGATGTGCTAGCGAGGAGGTTAAGCCCCGAAGTGGGGAGACGTGTTTTAAAAACCTAGAGGATAAGTCCGAAAGGGAAAGCCCAAAGAAGACAATATCGGCTAGCAATGGGCTTGGGCTGTTACAAATGGTATCAGAGCCAAGCACCAGGCGATGTGCCATCGAGGAGGCTAAAAGCCCCGAAGGAGGGTAGACATAAGGCAATGTGCCAGCAAGGACGCTGGGGCCTGGAGGGGGTGGATTTGGTGGGGGTCTCACATCGATTGGAGAGAGGAACGAGTGCCAACAAGGACGTTGGGCCTCGAAAAAGGTGGATTGTAAGATTCCACATAAGTTGGGAAGGAGAACAAAACACCATTTATAGGGGTGTGGGGCAAGCCCAAAGAGGACAATATCGGTCACATGGATGAGGAACTTTAGACTTAGAAGCAAGGCAAAAGATCCCAAGTAACAGAAACTATAACACAAGTAGAAACAAATTGAAGAAACTAAACCATGGGTAATTGTACCTCATCATCAGCATGACCAATAATCGCCGGTCCCCAAGAACCCACATAATCAACATATTCATTACCGTCAATATCCCACATGTGGGAACCCTTAACAGAATCGATAATTATTGGTTGTCCACCAACAGATTTGAAGGCACGAACAGGGGAATTCACTCCACCAGGCATAAGCTCCTGCATACAATTTTGAAAAGCGTTCAAAACTATTTTCACCATCAGGACGTCGAACGTCGAACAAATCACAACAAAACCACAAATTGCGCTTTACAATAAAAATCTGATCGCACTCCTAGGTCATTAAAATCGCCACTAGGGAATCAGAATCACAGACCATGGAATTCAAATCGAATTCTCATCCTCAATCAAACATATCTAAACCCAGACTGAAAACCTAATGCGAACAGAGAAAAAGCCACCGATTACAAAAGAGGAGTTTCACCAAACAATTGAAAGATTCCATGGATGTGGAAGGATAAAAGTGAATGAAACCAAGAAATGTACCTTGGCAGCATTGAAAGCCTCTTCAGATTTGTTGAGAGTGAAATTCTTCTTCTCATCGAAAGTGACGGCCATTTTGACACGGCCAAAACGAGCGGACCGTGAAGATGTACGAGATAACCTAGTGGCGCATGGAAGGCCGATTCCGACGAAGCCAGCAAGAGTGACAGCCATTTTCTCCCTGTAAACTGTGTTAAAAAAAGATGGAAGAAGATAAGAGAATGTATATATAGACCACGTCAGCCACCTTTATAATTTTATTTGAATTTTGTAAGTGATATGATGTCTTAAATGCAAATGAAAATAGCATGTACTATATGTACGGTATGTTACTGATAAAGATGCGTGTTAATACTATGTTAAGAATGATGTTTTGATATTAAAAATGATAAATCGAGGTGAGATTGAAAGTACAAAAATATTTTCTATTTTGATATATTTAGTAAAAAAACACAAGAGGTAAATAATAGTATACCCATTGAAATTAATATTGACTATTGGATTGTGTTAGAAATAATGAAAGGCGAAATTAAAAGTAAATAAATAAGAAAATTTTCTAAATTCATTTATTTAAATTTTTTAATATAATAATAATATAATAAAAATAAAAAGTTATGTGAATAACAGTAAAATGAAAATTCAAAATTTATTATAAATATAATAATAATAAAAGCTACGTGAGTACCTACCAAAATTTTAAAATATAATAATATAATAATATGATAGTAATAATAAATATCGATGAGATGAGAGTAACGATTAAATTCAAATTTATATTTTGTAAAAATAATTTTATTTAGAAATATAATAATAAGAAAAACTCCACCGTCTTCCAACATTATAAATGTCATACTTTTATATATTTTGATTTATTCATCATTTTGATTTTGCTGCCACATCATCACGTTGGATATGTTGTCTCAGACTCTAATTTCTTCGTTTTAGCTCTAATTTGAGTAATTGAAAAGTCGTTGTAATCATTATTCCCGACCTTATACTGTGGACAGTTCAAAATACTTAAAGTAGTTAATAATTAAAAATAGGTTTGTTATCATCAAAACATCAATCAATTAATTGATTGAAATTAATTAAAATGAGATTAAGGGCCAAAAAGCCAACAATAAATAGGCTGCCAATGAAATTAGTAGACGGACTTATTTGACCGAGAGCGAGTCTTACATATGAGTCCGAAAATTCTAGATAAGCATATCGAGAGAGAGTCAGTAACCTAAACTGGAAGTAGCTGAGATACCTCGTTAATGAATAGATGAACCTAACAAGTGAAACTAGTAGTCAATGGGTATAAAACTTAAAAACACGTGAAAGATTAGTTATGAACTCATGAAAGAAAAGCTGGCTACGTAATAATTTAATTACTCATCAAAATTATTTAACTTTTCTTTCCAAAGTTAGTTGATACAGACTAACCAAGGACGAGGACGAGACCAGCGGGCTAGAGACTATTGAGAATTCATGTTTGTGTCTGTTCTGTGTACTTATGCTTTAGCTGTCAAGAATTTACTTGGGACGAGACTAGCGGACTAGAGACTATTGAGAATTCATGTTTGGGTCTGTTTTGTGTATTTATGCTTTATATGTCAATAATTTACTTGGATTGTTTTAAGTTTTAAATGGTACTGGTTTAAATGTTTTACTGGATGGTGCTGAAAATATTTTGAAATTTATGAAAGGTTGTCGGAGTGCATTGTCGATGTCAATGGTAACTCCTGTGAATCGCGTTGACGATGAAAGAGTGTTACAAAAATGCTTCCTATAGATTCTGTGAAGTATTTGTGAAAAAAACTCAGCCGAAACCGGACTCTCGTAGCCAAATCGGGAGTGACTACTACTTCCCCTTCTCTGTATAACCTTCTTTCCCTCTCCTTATTTGAGTTCTAACATATCTCTAAATATTTGTCTGTTCTATTTCATTTCAAAATTCGTTTCTAAGATGCTCAATAAAATCTCGGAAGTTCAACTTAAAAGAAAAATTTAAATTTTAAGATTCCGACGTTCTGGTGTTACTCATTATAATCAATTTTATCTAATATTCGTATAATTATTTTATGGATGGTAGTTGAAATCTTAGTGTTTGAATTTGATAAAATATTTGGCTAAATTATGACATAAGTTAATGTTTTCCTAATTCTTACAAAAATGTTAATATCATTTACAAATAAATTTTATTTTTTAAAATTTAAAAATAAATTTTATTTTTTAAAATTTAGTTAATGATTTTAATAATTTCATTTTAATTTTTTTTTTTGTTTTTATATTTCTTTATCTGAGTTAGATTATCCTTGGTCTAAGTAAAAATTTGATTATAAATAAAAATAAATTAAAAGAGTATTTATTATTATTAAAATTTTTTTGTATAAAAATGACCTTTGTTTTCCTAATTCTTACAAAAATGTTATTTACAGATAAATTTTATTTTTTAAAATTTAGTTACTGATTAAAATTTTTGTTTTTATATTTCTTTATCTGAGTTAGATTATCCTAGTTCTAAGTAAAAATTTGATTATAAATAAAAATAAATTAAAAGAGTATTTATTATTATTAAGATTTTTGTATAAAAATGACCTTTCTTTCCTAATTCTTAATGTTATTTACAAATAAATTTTATTTTTTAAAATTTAGTTACTCATTTAAATATTTTCTTTTTAAATTTTTTTTGTTAATATCATTTAAAAATAAATTTTATTTTTTAAATTTTAGTTACTGATTTAAATATTTTCTTTTTAAAATTTTTGTTTTTAAAATATTATATTTTATCCCTTAATTTTTAAGGTATAAATATATTTTATCGTTTTTATAAGCTTCTTTGTATTTCAATATTTTATATTTTTCCCCTATTTTTTATTAATATTAATTTCTAATTAACTAATTTAAAATAATTTGATATGAGAATTTTTAAGTTTATTTCTCTAGCCACTCAAACATATAACATTTATGGAAAGATTTTATTGTTTTTTTGTTTTCATTTTGCAAGGGTCAATTGGTCAAAATTGACTTCGTCATTTGTGGAGATTAAAAGGGATCGAGATTGAATCCCGGCCACAAACGTCTTTTGTCGGGAGACTATAAATACCCACAATATGTTATGTAAAAATCAGATTCATTGATGAATGCAATTCAGATCTCAAATTGAGACGTTTCTCTTAGAAATTCGAGCATCATATTTGTCATTTCTAAGTTTCAAGCAATTCTTGTGGTAGAATTGCACCCGAGCCATTCAATCAAGCCTTGATCAAGTTAGATTGTGGAGTGACTCAATTTAGAACAAGGTTTCAAATCTTGCTTCTAGATCTTCGATCGTAAGAGGTAATCTAATTCTAGCCTTTATCTCTTGGTTGATCCAAATTTCGCATAAGGAGGTGTTAATTACTTTGATTCAAGAGTTCTTGCTAAAATAAAAGCTTAGATCATTGGGTTGAGGATTATGGTTGCCTTATCAGTTTGGTATCAGAGCGAGGTTGCATATTTGTGGCCGACTCTAGAATTGATTTTATCTTTAATTTCCGCTATTGTTTATCGTCTCTTTTAAATCTGTCATTTATTTTCTTATTGTCATTTCCAACGTTCTTCATTATCCTTCTACAAAAAAAAAAAATCCTTATCATATTGTTCTTAATATATCCTTATCATTAGACCATTTGCACGTTTATTTGAAGATCAAATAAATTTCTATTCTCATTTTTCCCTAAAGCATATAAATCTGGAATTGTTGTGTTCGATCTTCACGACCATTCTCTTTGGAGTTCATTTTTTTTCAATGTGCAATTATATCCAAAAATATCTTTGTCCCTTATTTATTTGTTCATTTTTTGTTTTATTTGGTTGTT
The DNA here is from genome assembly GCF_002738345.1 of Cucurbita maxima. Taxonomy (NCBI): domain Eukaryota; kingdom Viridiplantae; phylum Streptophyta; class Magnoliopsida; order Cucurbitales; family Cucurbitaceae; genus Cucurbita; species Cucurbita maxima. Next base: position 1,054,968 of record NW_019272064.1, read on the forward strand.
ACTACATAATTGCCTTATCAGTTTGGTATCAAAGCCTACCTTTGTGTGTATGAACACGAGTGTCATTGAGTGTAAAATCAGTGAGTTGAGTGTGTGAGGTCCTAAACATATTCCACTACTGTTTGTACAATCATGAACCAAGATGGAGGAAATGGAGGGGAGATCAATGAAGCTAGGTGGAGAAAAGCACAGATCGAAACAATTACTCGTTTGAATCAAGTTATTAGTATATTGACAGACCGGATGGAGCGAATTGAAATAGCCTTAGGTAATCTTCAAGGGAGGGAAGTACTCTTGAATGAAGGAGTTGAAAATGAAGAAGATGACAATGTCACCCTTTTAGCGGGACATAGTCTTAGGGGAGGGAGAGATATCAGTCGAGGGAGAGGAAGAGTCAGAAGAAGGGGTAGAGAAATTTTAACACAAAAAAGAATTGAGAGGGAGTACCAGTATGAGAGAGAAAAAGAAAAGGAGTGAGGGGAGTAAAGCTAAAAATTCCAATGGGAAATCTGATCCAGAGGAGTATTTGCAATATGAGAGCAAAATTGAGCATGTCTTCGATTGCAACAATTTCAGTGAAGAAAGAAAGTTGAAGCTTGCTGTGGCTGAATTTTGTGATTACGCCATTATATGGTGGACATCTTTGAAATCAGAGTGGAGGAGAAATTATGAAGAACCAATTGAAACGTGGGAGGAATTGAAGACATTAATGAGAAAAAGGTACATTCCTAAGCATTATTCTCGAATACTCAAGCAAAAACTCTATACTTTACAACAGGGATCCAAAAGTGTTGAAGAATATTATAAAGAAATGGAGACCCTTATGAATATATACTTTACAACAGGGATCCAAAAGTGTTGAAGAATATTATAAAGAAATGGAGACCCTTATGAATAGAGCATTTACAACAGGGATCCAAAAGTGTTGAAGAATATTATAAAGAAATGGAGACCCTTATGAATAGAGCATGTATTGATGAAGATGAGCAAGATACAATGGCTATATTTCTTGGTGGGTTAAACCGACAACTTGCTCATCAAGTGGATAGACAAGCGTACTTTGATATGCAAGAATTGTTACACCTTGCTGTCAAAATCAAAGGGCAACTAGCTTGGGAGAAGGAGAACTTCAAGAGGTATGGTATTTCAAAGTCTACTACTTTCAACACTTGGAAAAAGAATGCAAATATTGAAAAGTTAGATTTCAAAGTTGGAGGCAAGTATGATCTTGACAAAAAGAACAAAGCTGAGACCTCCAAGGATAAAGAGAAAGCGGAGGAATATAAGGAGATTCAAGAAAGAAATAGAGACATCAAATGTTGGAAATATCAAGGAATTGGTCATCTTAATCGTGATTGTCCTAACAAGAGAGTCATGATCATCAAGAATGGACAAGTTGTCACAGATAGTGAGAAAAGCGACCATGATAAGCTAGATGAAGAGAAAATCCAGGAGCATGAGGAGGAACTAGAAGATGGGAGTCGTTTGGTACTTGTAACCAGAAGACTTCTTAAAACTCAAGTTACAGAGAATGATGTTGATGATCAAAGAGACAACCTATTTCACACAAGGTGTTTAGTTAAGGGGACTCCTTGTAGTTTTGTAATTGATAGTGGAAGCTGCACCAATGTCGTAAGTGAAATGTTGATCAAAAGGTTGCTAATTCCAACCCAACACCATCCTAAACCTTACAAGCTTCAATGGCTCAATGACAGTGGAACAATGAAGGTAACTTCTCAAGGTTTAATATCTTTTACTTTAGGAAAATATAAAGATGAAGTTCTTTGTGACGTTTTACCAATTACTGGAGACATATTGCTTGGCAGACCATGACAATTTGACAGGAGGGTTATGTATGATGGCTATTTGAATCGGTATTCTTTTGTAAAAGATGGTAGAAAAATCACTCTTGTGCCTTTGAGTTCGGCAAATGTATTTGCTGATCAATTAAAGTTGAAAGAAAAAAAGAAATAGTTTGAGGAAAAAGAGTTGAGTAAAAAAATAGAGATAAGTCAACGAGAAAACCATAGTGAAAAAAAAGAATGAAATTGGAGAAAAAGGAAAGAATGTGAATTGTTTGGCTAGAGTTGGAGAGGTTAGAAGGGCAATGTTCTCACAAAAAACCATCTTTGTACTTGTGTACAAGGAAGGATGTTTGGTCTCTAACGATAATAATTTTCTTTACCTAGTATGTTTCAATCTCTTTTACAGGAATTTGATGACGTATTCCAAGATGAAGTCCCTAAAGGACTACCTCCAATTAGAGGTATTGAACATAAAATAGACTTCATTCCAGGGCCGATAATTCCTAATAAGCCAGCTTATTGAGCCAGCCCAACTGAGACTAAAGAAATTCGAAGGAAAATAGAGGAGCTTATGGAGAAGGGCTATATACGAGAGAGTTTGAGTCCATGTTCTGTACCAATCTTATTGATGCCAAAGAAAGATGGAACGTGGCGTATGTGCATGGATTGTAGAGCCATCAACAAAATCACGGTAAAGTATCGACATTCTATTGCTAGGCTAGACGATATGCTTGATGAATTACATGGTTCATGTTTATTTACAAAGATTGACTTGAAATCTGGATATCATCAAATTAGAATGCATGTAGGAGACGAATGGAAAACCGCGTTCAAAACTAAGTTTGGATTGTATGAATGGCTTGTTATGCCTTTTGGGTTAACTAATGCTCCTAGTACATTTATGCGCTTAATGAATCATGTTTTGAGAGAATATTTAGGAAAGCATGTTGTTGTGTATTTTGATGATATTTTAATTTATTCGAAGACCTTGCATGAGCATGTGGAGCATGTTAAGTTAGTTTTGATTACACTTAGAAAAGAGAAACTTTATGCTAATTTTAATAAGTTTAGTTTTTGCCTGGAAAAAGTTAACTTTCTTGGCTTCATAGTTGGTAAAAATGGAGTAGAAGTAGATGAAGAGAAAGTTAAAGCAATTAGGGATTGGCCAACACCACAAAATGCAACTGACGTACGTAGTTTTCATGGGTTAGCTAGCTTCTATAGGAGATTTATAAAAGATTTTAGCACCATAGCTACACCATTGAATGACTTGGTGAAAAATAATGTTGTTTTTAAACGGGGAGATATGCAAGAGAATGCATTTAATGAGCTTAAGAATAAATTAACTAATGCACCATTACTTGTCTTGCCTAACTTTGATAAAACTTTTGAAATTGAGTGTGATGCAAGTGGTTTGGGCATAGGTGTTGTTTTGATGCAAGATGACAAACCCGTAATGTATTTTAGTGAAAAACTAAATGGGGCAGCATTGAACTATCCTACCTATGATAAAGAATTGTTTGCTTTAGTTCGCACATTGCAAGTTTGGTAACACTATTTATGGCCTAGAGAATTTGTGATCCACTCTGATCATGAAAGCTTGAAGTATCTTAATGGTCAAAGCAAACTGAACCGTAGGCATGTAAAGTGGGTGGAGTTTATTGAAACATTTCCATATGTCATTAAATATAAGTAAAGTAAGGATAATATGGTAGCTGATGCATTATCTACAATCTTTTTACTTCTCTCAGTGTAAAAATTCTTGGAGTTGAGCATATTAAAGATTTATATCGAGATGATCTTGACTTTGGAATTATTTATGCATCTTGTCTTACAAAAACAGCCGTAGATGATTATTATGTGTTTCATGAATTCTTATTTAAGAAAAGTAAGCTTTGTATTCCTAAATGCTCTATCCGAGATTTGCTTGTTAAAGAAGCGCATGGTGGTGGCTTAATGGGACATTTTGGGATTAATAAAACTTATAATATGTTGCATGAACACTTCTTTTGGCCGAAAATGAAGCATGATGTTCATAAATTTTGTAGTCAATGCTTTAAATGCAAAGAAGCTAAATCTAGGTCACAACCAAATGGATTGTACACTCCTTTGAATGTACCTAATGAACCTTGGAGTAATATATCAATGGATTTTGTTCTTGGTTTACCGCACACTAAAAAGGGTAAAGATAGTATTTTTGTTGTTGAGACAGATTTAGTAAGATGACTCATTTTATTGCATGTAACAAGACGGACGATGCAAAACATGTTGGTGACTTATTTTTTTAGGGAAGTAGTAAGATTACATGGAATCCCTAGAATAATTGTTAGTGATAGGGATGCTAAATTTCTAAGTCACTTTTGGAAAGTATTGTGGGGTAAATTGGGTACCAAATTGTTGTTTTCAACTACATGTAATTCTCAGACGGATGGACAAACTGAGTTGGTTAATAGAACATTAGAAATGCTTAGGGCTATTATTTCTAAGAATATTAAGTCTTGGGATGAATGTTTGCCATTTGTAGAGTTTGCATATAATAGAGCAATTCATAGTACAACTCATTGTTCTCCTTTTGAAGTTGTTTATGGATTTAATCCACTTACGCCTCTTGATTTGCTCCCTACTCCTAATATGTTTATGAGTGACGCAGCCACAAGTAAGACAGACTTGACCAAAACATTGCACAAGGAGTTGAAGGAGAGAATTGAGACCCAAAATTTCAAGGTTGCTTCAAGGATTAGCAAATGACGTAAGGAAATCATTTTTAAACCTGGTAATTGGGTTTGGATACATTTTCGCAAGGAGCGATTCCCATCTCAACGGAAGACAAAGCTACATCCAAGAGGGGACATCCAAGAGGGGATGACCCTTATGAAGTCCTTGAAAGAATTAATAACAATGCATATAAAATTGATATTCCCAGAGACTTTTCAGTACATTCTACTTTCAATGTTGCTGACTTAAGATGTTCAGTACATTCTACTTTCAATGTTGCTGACTTAAGTCCTTTTGATGTAGGTGATGATGTTCAGTACATTCTACTTTCAATGTTGCTGACTTAAGATGTTCAGTACATTCTACTTTCAATGTTGCTGACTTAAGTCCTTTTGATGTAGGTGATGATTTTCCTTTTGAAAATGATAAGAACTTAAGTCCTAAGAGAGGGAAGATGATGAGAACTTAAGTCCTAAGAGAATTAGAAGCTGATACAATTGGACAATTGAATATTTTCACTTCACCGTTGAAGTTGGAAAACATTAAAAATGTCAACAACACGGTTTGAACCTACACAAATTTATTTATTTAGCCACTCAAACATATCAACATTTGTTGAAAGATTTTATTGTTTTATTGTTTTCATTTTGCAATGGGTCAAAATTGACATCGTCATTTGTGGAGATTAAAGGGGATCGGGATTGAATCCCGACCATAAACGTCTTTTGTTAGGAGACTATAAATACCCACAATATGTTATGTAAAAATCAGATTCGTTGATGAATGTAATTCAGATCTCAAATTGAGACGTTTCCCTTAGAAATTCGAGCATCATATTTGTCCTTTCTAAGTTTCAAGCAATTCTTGTGGTAGAATTGCACCCGAGCCATTCAATCAAGCCTTGATCAAGTTAGATTGTGAAGTGACTCAATTTAGAACAAGGCTTCTAGATCTTCGATCAGGGGTAATCTAATTCTAACCTTATCTGGTTGATCCAAATGTAGTATAAGGAGGTGTTAATTACTTTGATTCAAGGATTATTGTTAAAATAAAAGCTTGAATCGTTGGACTGAAGATTAAAGTTTCCTTATCATGTACCTATTTCATATTGAGATTTGTTGTTTGTTTATGTAAAAATTTAAAATTTTTGTTTTTATATTTCTTTAAAAAAATATTTCATATCAGTTGAGATTTCTTATTTTCTTTCTTTTTATATAAAAAATTGATTATAGATAAAAATAAATTAAAAGAGTATTTATTTTTATTAAGATTTTTGTATATAAGGATAAAAATGATTTTTTTGAAATATAATAATTAAAGTGACATAACATACCAAAATAAATAAAAAATTGTTTAAATGTTTTTTTAAAAAATTTAATTTTTTTTTTTTTTTATCAAATGTTATATGATTATCTTTAAATTTTGAACTTAATTTTAAATTGTGAGGGTTTGTGTGTTAAATTTTAAAAAATACATTTTAATTTTTGTTTGTTACTTTTTAAATTTAAAATATTATATTTTTTCCCTTAAATTTTAAATGTGTTTTTATACAGTTAGTTTATTTCAATATTTTACATTTTTGCCCTTAAATTTTATTAATACTCATTATTAATTTCTAATTAATTAATTAAAAATAATTTTATGTGAGAATTTTTAATTAATTATTATAAGGGGTGAAAAAATTAATGAAAATTAATTTAATTAATTCATTTTATCTCACTATAATTATTTTATGGATTCATGGTTAAAATTTCAGGGTTTGAATTTGATAAAAGATTCTGCTATATTATCAAATTTTAATTAACTTTTTTTTGAATTGTTAAAGAAATGTTAGTCATTTTAAAATAAATTTAATTTTTTTTAAAGTTTAGATAATGATTTAAATATTTTTTTTAAATTTTTTGTTTTTATATTTCTCCTTATACATATTTCATATTGAGATTTCTTATTTTGTTTGTTTATGTAAAAATTTTAAATTTTTGTTTCTATATTTCTTTTAAAAAAATATTTCATATCAGTTAACATTTCTTATTTTCTTCTTTTATATAAAAAATTGACTATAGATAAAAATAAATTAAAGAAGTATTTATTTTTGTTAAGATTTTTGTATATAAGGATAAAAATAATTTTATTTGGAGTGTAATAATTAAAATAACTCTGTGAACATATCCAAATAAATAAAAGATCGTTTAAATATTTTTTAAAAAGAGGGACGATAATAAAATAATTTTATATTTTACGGAATTTAATTTTTTTTTAATACCTCTAAATTTTCAACTTAATTTTAAATTTTGAGGGGTTGTGTATTAAATTTTAAAAAATACATTTATTTTTTTTGTTCCTTTCAAATTTTAAAATATTATATATATATATTTTTAATTTTAAAGGTAGTTTTTATATATTTCGTATATTTCAATATTTTACCTGCCCTTAATTTTTATTAATACTCATTATTAATTTCTAATTAATTAATTAAAAATAATTTTTTTGTGAGAATTTTTAATTAATTATAATAAGAAATGAAAAATTAATGAAAATTAATTTAATTATAATTCATTTTATCTAATATTTTATTATTAATACTCACTTTTGATTAATTTCATATTAATTAATTAAAAATAATTTGGTGTGAGAATTTTTTAATTAATTATAATAGTGATTGAAAAATTAATGAAAATTAATTTAATTATAATCCATGTTATCAAATATTTTTTATTAATACTTGATTAATTTCTAATTAATTAATTAAAAATTAATGAAAATTAATTTCATTATAACCAATTTTATCTCATATTTCTTAATTTTTAAAACGAAATATAATTATTTTATGGATATTTTAGTGTTTAAATTTGATAAAAAGATTTTACTAAATTATCTTTAAAATTTTCTTTTTAAAGGAATGGAGACAGACTTTAATTTTACCTAATACTCGATTACAATTCCAACTCAGTTAACTTGTTCTTCATATTCGTACCAACATTTTTCAATAATTTTCGATGACAAATCTAGAAAATAACACTCCAATCGATCTCGAACTTAGACTCTCTCTCCGTCCCCTGTCACCACCGCTCTCTCTCCATCCACCGTCACCACCGCCCTCTCTCCATCCACCGTCGCCACTGCTCCAATTTACAATGACACCAACAACACTCTCACAACAACAATTAAGTATCGACCCAATACCATCGACATCACCCCAACAGGTCGTAATCTCACATCACTCCCCTCAAGCTCCACAATCCAATCAAAGACGCCAAAGAAGTAGACAAAACAACACGCCAATCGAACCACCATATCCATGGTCCACAACCCGTCGAGCCGTAGTCCACGAACTCGCTTACCTCCAAGCAAACCGCATCCTCACAATCACTGGCGACGTCAAATGCAACCAATGCAAACAAAGTTACAACATGGGGTATGATTTGGTGGAGAAATTCAACGAGATAGCGAGTTTTATTGAGAGAAATAGAGATACTCTACATAGTAGAGCTCCCCAATCATGGACAAAACCTACGTTAGCGAGTTGCGTGTTGTGCATGCATGCAAAGTGCGTAGAGCCGGTGATAATCGAGGATGATAACGAACGAATAAATTGGTTATTTTTACTTTTGGGACGATTAATTGGACTTTTAAAACTTAAACATCTCAAATATTTCTGCACCCATACTAATATTCATCAAACCGGGGCTAAGGATCGCCTCGTTTTTCTCACGTATCTTGCTTTGTGTAAACAACTTCAACCCTACAATAGACACTTCTATTACTGATTTTAGGGTTTTGATTATTGAAGAAAGATTTATTTATCTTTTTTTATTATTATTATTTGAGATAAATATAAAAATATAAAAGTTTCTACACCCCTAGTAATTATGCTTTTATCTGTCAAGAATTTATTTGGTTGTTTTAAGTTTTAAATATTACTAGTTTTAAATGTTTTATTGGATAGTACTGAAAATATTTTGAAATTTATGAATGGTTGTTGAAGTGCATTGTCGATATAAGTGATAACTCCTGTGAATCGCGTTAACTATGAGAGAGTGTTACAAGAATGCTCCCTATAGATTCTGTGAAGTATTTGTGAAAAAATCTTGTCCGAAATCAGACTCTTGTAGCCCGATTGGGAGTGGCGGCTACTTCCCCTTCTCTCTAGAACCTTCCTTATTAAGGAAAGAAGATGGAAAATGACCAAAATAACCTTTCTTCCTAATTTTCCATTTTTTTTTTATATTTTTTCTTTGAGTTATAACATATTTCTAAATATTTTTCACTTCTACTATCTCAAAATTCTCGGTTTCTAAGATCTTTAATCAAATCTATTAGGTTTTAAGTTTACCGGTTCTGGTGTTACCCATTATAATTAATTTTATCTAATATTTCTTAATTGAAACGACCCATAATTATTTTATGAATTGTAGTTAGAAATTTTAATGTTTGAATTTGATAAAAGATTTCGCTAAATTATCACATTTTAGTTAACAAACACTATTCTAATTCTTAAAAAAAAAAATAATGATATCATTCAAAAATAAATTTTATTTGGTAAAATTTAGTTACTGATTTATATATTTTCTTTTTAAAATTTTTGTTTTTATATTTTTTTTATCTGGGTTGAGAAGTAAAAATTTGATTAATTTATTTATTTTTATTAAGATTTTTTTTTTGTTTTTTTTAAATACTATAATCAAAATAATTTTGAGTGACATAAAATATTCAAATAAATAAATTAATGAAAAATAATTTAATCAATTTTATTTAATATGGATTCTTGGTTAAGATTTTAGTGTTTGAATTTGATAAAAGATTTTGCTAAATTATCAAATTTTAGTTAACTTGTATTTATTTTTGTTAAGATTTTTGTATATGGGGATAAGAATGGTTTTTTTTAAATATTATAATTAAATAACTTCTCACATAACATATCAAAATAAATAAATTTTATATTTTATTCTAGAATTTTTTTTTTTTTTTTTTTTTTTTATCAAATGTATATTAGTACCTTTAAATTTTGAACTTAATTTTAAATTTTGAGGGGTTGTGTGTTAAATTTTAAAAAATATATTTTAATTTTTTTTGGTTCGCGAATGAATCTTGGTTTCGCAGGAACAACAAAAACAACCATTTCGCTCTTTCCTTTCTTCGGTGCTACCTTTTTCTTTCCAAGGGATGGGGTTGAGATGTATAAAAACCTTTTTTTAGGATACCCAGAACAACCCTTACGTCAATTAAGGATCAAATGTTGTAACCTCATGGATAAGGATAAGGTAATAGAACTGATAGAGAAATTCATAGGCGTAGGTGGGATAAGAGAATTGATAAAGGGAATAGAGATGATGATAGAGATGAAACAGAAGAATTCTGTATGGGTACAACTCTTATTTGAACCAATTGCAAAACAGTTCTTTTTAAATTTTAATTTAATTATAATCCATGTCATATAATATTGTTTATTAATACTCGATTAATTTCTAATTAATTAATTAAAAATTAATGAAAATTAATTATTATAATCAATTTTATCTCATATTTAAGCGAATATAATTATTTTATGGATTCTAAAATTCTAAAATTTGTGTTTAAATTTATAAAGAGGTTTTGTTAAATTATCTTTTATATTTTCTCAGGCTCACAATTTCAACAAACTTAAACTTTCTTTCTTACCAACATTCTCCAATAATTTTCGATGACAAATCTAGAAAATAACACTCCAATCGATCTCGAACTTAGACTCTCTCTCCGTCCATCGTCACCACCGCTCTCTCTCCATCCACCGTCGCCGCTGCTCCAATTACGTCCACAGTCGCCGTCGCCACCTCCCCAATTTACAATGACAACAACAATTAAGTATTGACCCAATACCATCGACATCACCCCAACATGTCGTAATCCCACATCACCCCCCTCAAGCTCCACAATCCAATCAAAGATGTCAAAGAAGTAGACTAAACAACACGCCGATCGAACCACCATATCCATGGTCCACAACCCATCGAGCCGTAGTCCACGAACTCGCTTACCTCCAAGCAAGCCGCATCCTCACAATCACGGGCGACGTCAAATGCAACCAATGCAAACAAAGTTACAACATGGGGTATGATTTGGTGGAGAAATTCAACGAGATAACAAGTTTTATTGAGAGAAATAGAGATATTCTACATAGTAGAGCTCCTCAATCATGGACAAAACCTACGTTAGCGAATTGCGTGTTGTGCATGCATGCAAAGTGCATAGAGCTGGTTATAATCGAGGATGATAACGAATGAATAAATTGATTGTTTTTACTTCTGGGACGATTAATTGGACTTTTGAAACTTGAACATCTCAAATATTTCTACACCCATACTAATATTCATCAAATCGGGGCTAAGGATCGCCTCGTTTTTCTCACGTATCTTGCTTTGTGTAAGCAACTTCAACCCTACAATAAACACTCCTATTACTGTTTTGATTGGAATTTTGGATTACGGTTTTGATTATCGAGGAAAGATTCATTTATTTTTTTATTATTATTATTTGCGATCAATATAAAAATATAAAAGTTTCTCCACCCATATTCGTGCTTGTTTTGTGTACTTAAACTTTAGCCGTCAAAAATTTACTTTTGTTTCAAGTTTTAAATGGTACTGGTTTTAAATGTTTTATTGAAAGGTGCTGAAAATATTTTGAAATTTATGAATGTTGTCGGAGTGCATTGTCGAAGTCTGCGAAAAATTTACCTTTGTTTTAAGTTTTAAATGGTATAGGTTTTAAATGTTTTATTGGATGGTTCTGAAAATATTTTGAAATTTATGAATGTTGTCGGAGTGCATTGTCGATGTCAGTGGTAACTCCTGTGAATCACGTTGACGATGAGAGAGTTTTACAAGAATACTTCCTATAGATTCTGTGAAGTATTTGTGAAAAAATCTCGATCGGAACCAGACTCTCGTAGTAAGATCGTAGCAAGATCGAGAGTGGCGGCTACTTCCCCTTCTATGTAGAACCTTATTTCTCTCTCTTCTCTTTGTCTCTCCCACCTTTCCATTTTTATTTCTTTTCTTATTCCTCCTCTACTAACTCCATATTCCGAGGCAGATAGAAAATGACCGATGGTTGACTTGGACCATTCTTCCTAATTTTCACCATTTTTTTTATATTTTTTAAAATCCTCAATAAAATTTAGAAAGTTCAACGGGAGAGAAAAACTTAGGTTTCAAGTTTCAAGGTTCTAGTCAGAGTTCGGGGTTACAAATTATAAACAATTTTATCTAATATTTCGATATAATTTGGCCACCGTTTGTTCGAATTTTTCCTTATAGTGTGAGGGATCTCCTCCAATTGGTTAAGAGTTCCCCAATGGTCCAAGTGATTGTCGTCGGTTGGCTCGAAGTTTGCTTGATGGCACAAGGGATCGCTACCGGTTGGTTAGAATTTTCCCTTATGGTGTGAGGGATCTCCTTCAATTGGTTAAGAGTTTCCCCGATGGCCCAAGTGATTGTCGCCAGTTGGCTAGAAGTTCGCTCGATGGCGCAAGGGATCGCTATCGATTGGTCCAAAGTTCCCTTTTCGGTGTGAGGGATTGACAACAATTCGTTCAGAGTTTCCCTAATGGGTCGAGTGATTGTCGTCGGTAGGCTCAAACTTCGAACCAACTAGGGTTGCTCGATGGCGCGAGGGATCGCCACCGGTTGGTTCAAAGCTTCTCCTACGAGGTTTGGGGTCGTCACCAATTGGTTCGGAGTTTCCCCGTTAGCTCGAGTGATTGCCACCGGTTGACTCAAAATTTGCTCAATGGCGCGAGAGACCGCCTCCGGTTGGTTCATAGTTTGCTTGATGGAGCAACGGACCGCCAATGATCGGTTCATAGTTTGATCGATGGAGCAAGGGACCGCCACCGGTTGGTTCATATTTTTTATTTTTGTTTGTAATATTAAATATTTTATTTTTTATAATTTCAAATATTTTATTCGTACAAAAATTAGTATTTTTTTTTAATTTTAAATATTTTGTTTATTTTATTTTTTAACTGTAAAAATTAAAAATTTTATTATATTTTGTCTTTTATAATTTCAAATATTTTGTGAAATAGGTGACAGGGACTGCATAGTCACCCTCGGTGACATCTCAACTTTTATATACTTTCGATTGTTCTCTTTTTTATTCTGGTGAATATTTATCTAAAATCGATCGTCTCTTATTGACGTGTAATAATCAATAAAAGTAGGTTATAAACTTACATATCTAACCAATTAAAAAATAATCGACATACGTGTTTTTGAACCAACGACGCACCAAATCAAAATGTTCTCCAATAAGTTACAAATTGGAAATAATGAGAATATTTACCATGTCTAACGAAAATGTTCCTCCAATAAAATATTACAAATTATCGGTGATGCCTACAATTTAATATAAATAATATATTTTCAACACATTTAATTTATAAGTTTATTTCTACTCTTTTTTTTTAATGATATTTAATTTATAAGGGTTTGTTTCTTTATTTTTTTAATTATGTTATTTAATTTAGGAGTATTTTTTTTTAATTATGATATTTAATATATAAATGTTTCTCCCCTTATTTAATATATGAGTGTTTCTCATTTTTTATTTATTTTAAATTGTGATATTTAATTTAGTTTCTACTATTTTTTAATTAGATTTAATTTCTATAATTTTAAACGAGAAAAAATCTAACTTTATTATTTTACTTAAATTTATATGATTAATCGAAGATTTAACCAATTTTATTTATTTATTATTTTAATTAAGTTTATATAATTTTATTTATTATTTTAATTGGGTTTATAGGATTGAAAAAAGATTTAACTATTATAAATTTAGTTATTCGAATTAATAAATTTAATTTAAAATAGATTTTGCTAACTTAAACTGACAACTTAAATTATTATAAATTTAGTAATTTGAACTAATAAATTTAATTTAAAACAAATTTTGCTAACTTAAATTATTTATTTATTTAACATATAATAGTACTTATTCTAGAATAATGGGAAGTTTATCAATTTTATTAAAAAATTTAAACAGAAGAAATACAAATATCAAATTAAATAAAATTAAATTATGACAAATTAAATTATTTATTTATTTTTCTAATAGTTGAAAGTTTTTTAATTTTATTGAAAATTTTAAATGAAGAATACCAATATCAAACTAAAAATAATTTATAACAAAATAGTCTCTTAATCATAAAAGAGTACGGTAAATAAATAAAATAAAAAAAGACCCTAAACTTGTGTAGAACCTAAATTTGTTTGAGATAATTTTTTTGTTTTGGAGGGAGGTCTCACTCTCGATCCAATAATTGTGCCTTGTTGCATATCTTCTTCATTTACATCATCAAAAAACACTCCTGTCGTTGAAAAGGAAAAAAAAAACGTGTCAATATAATATTCAACATTTATTCTTTTTTAATAGAACACATATATACTCAAACATAGTATCGATATCAACATGGACATGCACGAACATTACGATTTAGTTGACATGTTTTAAAGGATGATAAAAAAGACAACTTATCGATATCCATAAAAAATGAAAGTAATGCCCACTGGAGCATAGGTCAACTAATTAATGCATCTCTTGTCGTCGTTGAACTCAAAAGAAAAAACAAATTAAACGGTAACGAAACCGTCGTTGAACTCAAAAGAAAAAACAAATTAAACGGTAACGAAACACACTTAAAGAATCAACAGTATTCTCATTCGATGTTTAACGGTACCATCTCTAATGTGGCATACGTTTAGAAATTTTGTATTCGTGTTATCATATTCGTGTCATATGTCTGTGTGCTAACGTTTACCTATAAACCATATAATAGCAGCCGGGAAAAAAATGGTGGTGAGAATGAGAGTAGTCTTCCTCCAATTGTTAAGATGGTCCTACAACGTTTAGTAAACCATTGTTAATAATTTGATTATTAAAACTTTTAACTCAAAATCAAATAGACCTAACTTCTAAAGAACAAACCTCGAGAACTCCAACAAGAGGTGAAGATGGCACATCTCCAAAAATGTGAATTGCAACGGTAGACATAGCCATGGAAAGCGGCCTTAGACTAGGCCTCACACAATGTAGGCATACAAAGTTTACCGGACCCTGCGATGAAAAAGTAATTAGCTAAAGAATCGATACAAAAATATTAAATATAGACTAAAATATGAGTGGGTTTGATGGAGAGTACACCTTAGAGAGTTCCTCAACAAACTAATACTAAATTACTATCTAATAAACTTTCTTAATTTGACTCTTCATTGAAGTTTACAATTGGCTAGGTTTTTATATACTCCAAAAATCGATCCCCTTATGAATATCGGTGGCCATATCCTTACTAATGTCATGTCAGTTAGGAGATACTTATAGCATAGAACATTATGTTTTTGAAGAATATACCTGTGTTGCAAACAGCAGCAACTCGCCAACTGAGAAAAAAACAAGGAAGGCATACATGTTTTTGAAGCAAAATGCACCAAAGCAAAACGCTGCTCCAATAAACGTTGTACTAGAAAGAAGCTACAATTGAAATTTAAGAATAATTACATTATTCAAATATATCACGACACTGTAAAAATTATTCAACAAATAAATCCTTTCAAATAACAAATAAAATTACCTTAAAAGCATTAGGAATAGTTGTGCCTAGGTAATCTAAAGCATAACCTCCTGTTATTGTTCCAATAATTCCACAAACTACCGTGATGCCTCCAAAAATCATATCTGCACTTTTCTGTAAAAAAAAATGTTTCAATTCAATTATTCATTATTTTTAACCTTTTCAAGTTTATATGGTTCGTCTTAAAAAAAAATAAAAAAAATAAAGAATCATTGAGATAAATAGTTTACCATTTGATAAATGTTATAGCCTGCTTTGGGGCCCCAATATGAGTATGCACCAATCACAAACGTATATACTACAAAACCTGAACAAAATATAATTGAAAATATTTATATCCAAAATATAGATGTTATATGATCCTTACTTGAAAATTCAAAGTATGATAAATTAAATAAAAGACATACCTAAAACATTGACCACAAAAACCTTATCGACCAGAAGTGCTTTCAAATCTTTCAGGAATTGAGGTGAAGAACTGTCATAAGTTATGAAAAAAAAAAAAAAAAATTAAATCATATTCTAGCAAAATACAAATGCAACGTTCTTATAATCTAATTTGAAAATGACATTGATAAGATCTACAATGAGTTGCTTACTTGGAGGAACTCTCCACCCCGTTCTCTGGTAAATCCTTACGAGATGTTCCATCTTTAGTTTTCAAATCTAATTTCATATACAAACAAAAAAAAAAAAAAATTGTTATGACTTGTAAACATGAACATGCACAACATGCACAAGAAAAGCAAGAGACGGAAGCAGAAGATAAGTACCTTTAACTAATGAGGTAGCTGTATCGACAGGTAATGATGCGTTAACCGTCTCCCGAGGAGGAAAACCTACATCCACAAATAGTTTAGTTAGAGGTGGCACAAAAATTATTGTATGATATAAGTTCGATCCTTACCCTTGTATTGGAGAGGCTCGACAACAAAACCAAGAATTGCAAACGGAAACATTAATATTGCCTCGCCCCAAAATGCATAGCGCCAACCTAGACGTTCACCAACCTATCAATTAAAAGTTAAAGTTATTTAACTACACAAATATCTAATTAGGAGTATGATGTAAACTAGTTATCCAAATAAATAAGAACTTACAAATCCACCGTAAAGATAGCCAATTGCATAACCCGTAGGCATGCACATATACAATATTGCTATCCAACCGGTCCTCTGTAGCAAATAAGAAAATGTTTTCAACTATATAGACGATATGCTAAAACATTACTAGTGTATTATTGTGATGAATATGAAATGAACCTTATGAGCGGGTGCATTATCATAAATAAATGGCGCCGCAAGACTTATAAACGATGCCTCACCAACACCCACAATCCTACGAAGAAAAAGCATTGCATTCATGAGAGTCATAAAAAGTTGAAAAGAAAAGATTGAACAGGGGAAAAAATAAAAGAGGTTTACTCACATGCGACAGACAACAATCGACCAGAAATTAAATGAAAAACCACATCCAATTACTGACAAAGTCCAAATAGATAATCCAACACCTATGAGTCGAAATGGATTTATCCTGCAAAATTTAAATTATATTACAAGTCGAACAAATTATACTTAATCATAATCGACAATATGCTCAACAATTATTTAGATTACCTCTTCGACAATGACGCGAATATTGGACAAGCTAGAAGAAGTCCAACCATAAATGCCGAAGATAAAATTCCGTCCTCAAAATTGGTTAACTTAAATTGTCCCCTAATCATAATAATCCATTAAAAACATCTTTAAAAAGATCAACAAATGACAATAAAATATTATCAAATGCACTTCAAATAAATCTTACTCGATCCCGGAACCAGATGTGCACGTGCCATCGGCACCACATGTTTTTGGGATTCCATTCACACCATTGCTTGAAATAACTCCTCTATCCATGTAATTAATTAAATGGATGACACAAAACAGAACAAGTAGTCTATAAAATAAATAAACAGAGATTTAAAGTTAAAAAAAATATAAATGAGTTGAAATCTAAAGAGATTAATCAAACATAGATGACGAAGGATGGAAATTTCAAATATTGCTATCATATTTAAAAACCAAAATACGAGAAAAGTAAGAATAGTACCGCAATGGCGTGAACCAAGATTGGTTGGAACTAACATCGGAGGAAGCAGAAGTAGCCATTAGTTTAAAACACAAAAAAAAAAGTTTGATATCTGAAGACTGTAAAGGGTTTGTGAGTTCAGAAGAGTGCTAAAAGAACTAACGACAGTGTACGATTTGAAGATGAGAGAGCGGAGGAATTACAAGAATAAATAGGGGAAAGTATGATTGATTTCGGCCCGTTCTAAATATTTGATTCATATTTTATTTTTGTAATTTTAAATCTTTGATTCATATTTTATATCTCATAATTTTGATTATGTAATTTCAACCGTTTATATTTTTATTTCGATCCATTTTAAATCTTGATTTTATATTTTGTAATTTTGTAATAAGAATATTTATTAATTTTTTATTTATATTTTATGTTTTGTAATTTTAAATGAGTTGTAAATTTTTTATTCATATTTTAGATTTTGATTTTAACTCTTTTTTTATTTTTTTTATGCATATTTTATTTATGTTTAGATTTTGATTTTAATTTTTCTAATTTTGAAACTTTTGAATTTGATTCATATTTTATCTTTTCTAATTTTTGAGCTTCTAAATTTTTTATTCATATTTTATTTTTTCTAATTTTAAAATTTGTTTATTTTTTATTTGTAATTTGAATGAAAATATTAAAAAAATATATATGGTAAATTTAAATATATTTATGAACTAGTAAAAAAGGAAGTATTAACTTAGTTGGTAGGGGTCAAAGTTGAAATTAGAGCTTTCATATGAATTGAAGCTAAATTTTTTTTGAAATGTCAAAAATGAAAATCAAACATCATTTGTTTCGAGTAGGTTGTTCTTGATTTTAACAATCAAATTGGTCTCTTTTTGTTTCGTGTGAGATAGTGGTGTACATTCAACCCGACAACCTGAACCGACCTAACTAAAATTATTGATCTCCTCTTGTTTCGTGTGAGATAGGGGTGTACATTCAACCCGAAAATCTAAACCAACCTAACTAAACTTATAAGAGTTGGGTTGAGTTTGTATTTGATTCGAAAATTTAAACCAACCTAACTAAAATTATAAGAGGTTGAGTTTGTATTTAATTCGGTTAATTTTCTTAAAAAAAAGAATTAGTTCGGTTTTGGTTTTAAATAATATAAATTTAGTTCATGCATTTTTTTTTAATTACAAATTTAATCATTTTTAATTTTTCTAAACCCCATCCATTTTCCACAAAATTTAAGAATTAGGTTACTTTAATATTACATCTAATAATATTTTTAAATTACATTTTTTCTACTCTCCGAATTTATTGATAAAAAAATTAAATTAAAAAATTAGAATTTCTTCAAATATAAAATTTAATTGAATATAAACCAATTAATTTTTTTAAAATTTAACTCAAAAATTAAATAAATGAAATAGGAGAGAGAAGATAAGACTATTGTTTATTTATTTATTTTCTTATTTTTTTATTGGGGAGAGAAATTTATTATTTTTATTTATGCTTATTTATTTAATTATTATTTTACTAGGCTTATATGATTAATCGGAAAAAAATAGGTTTTATTAACAAGCCATCAATTTAATTTAAAATAGATTTTGCTCACTTAAATTATTTATTTATTTATCATATAATAATAATGGTTCTAATAATTGAAATTTATGAATTTTATTGAAAATTTTAAATTTAAGAAATATCTATATCGATCAAATAAATTTAGAATACAATATTATTTTTATATTCTCTCAAAAATACTTATCATCAAAAAATTAGTATGTAAATGAATTAAATTATAAAAAGAACGGTCAAAACCTGATGCTTTTCCACTCTTTGTAATTGTTTAGAATGGTGCAAAATTGTCTATTTACAACCCATTATATTGGCAATGACCCCTCTATCCATGTAATTGATCCAACATAGCGGCGTTAGATACTCTCGTAACATTAGATAATAATCAATAAAATCAATCTATTGTATTCGAGAATCAAATGTGCATCTATTATCACCACAACAAGTTTTCTAAATCTCGTTCACGCCATTACCCACGTTCTAATATAATAATTGATGAAATGAATGACCTATTTTTATTAATTTTTAATTTACAAAGTGTTCCTCCTAATTTGTTTTAATTAGATTCAAATTATGATATTTAATTTACAAATGTTTCTCCTATTTTTTATATTTAATTTCTCCATATAATATTTAATTTCTATAATTTGTAATAAGAGAAAAAATCTAAATTGATTTGGATTAGGCTATTAAAAATTTATTTATTTATTTATTTTATTATTTTACCTGAATTTATATGAATGGTAGGCCAATTTTATTTATTTTTTTATTATTTTACTTGTTTATATGATTAGAAGATTTAGCATATTTATTTATTATTTTAATTAAGTTTATATAATTTTATTTATTATTTTAATTGAATTTATATAATTCGAAAAAAGATTAAACTATTATAAATTTAGTTATTCCAACCAATAAATTTAATTTAAAATAGATTTTGTTAACTTAAATTATTTATTTATTTATTATCCTAATAATTGAAAGTTTATGAATTTTATTGAAAATTTTAAACCAGGAAAATATAAATATCAAATCTAAATCAAATAAATTTATAACAAAATAGTCAATTTAATCCTGAAAAAATAACCATAAATAAATAAAATAAAATAAAATCTAATGCTTTTCAACTCTATTCTCCTCATAATTGAAAAAATAAATATTTACAATAAAAATATTGCAATCATACTCTAAAAAATTAAGTAAAAGACTCTACACTAGTGAAGAACTTCGAATTGTTTGAGATAATTTTTTTGTTTTTAAGGAATGTCTTGCTTTCAATCCATTAATTGTGCCTTGTTGCACATCCTCTTCATTTATATCATCAAAAAACACTCTGAAAAGAAAAAATGTACCAATATAATAATCAATATTTATTCTTTTCTAATAAAAGACAGATACTCAAACATAGTGTCGATATCAACATGAACATGCATGAACATTACGATCTAATTATGACATGTTTTCAAAGATGAAAGAAAAATAACTCATGAATATTCATAAAAAAACAAGAATACTGCCCACTGGAGTATAGGTCAACTAATTAATGCATCTCTTGCCCCATATGTCGTTGAACTCAAAGAAAAAAACATATTAAACGGTAACGAAACACCCACTTAAAGAATCAACATTATTCTCATTTGATGTTTAATGATTGATACAGTCTCTAATGTCGCCTACTTTTAGAAATTACGTGTTCGTGTTGTCATATTTGTATCATATGTCTATGTGTTCTAACATTTACCTATAAACCATATAATAGCAGCTGGGAAAAAAATGGTTGTGAGGATGAGAGTAGTCTTCCTCCAATTGTTAAGATGGTCCTACAAAATTGAGTAAACCATTGTTAAAACTTGATTGGTAAAACGTAACTTAAAACGTATCAAATAGAGCTTAACTTCTAAAGAACAAACCTCGAGAACTCCAACATGAGGTGAAGATGGCACATCTCCAAAAATGTGAATTGCAATCGTAGACATAGCCATGGAAAGCGGCCTTAGACTAGGCCTCACACAATGTAGTATATTATTGTGATGAATAAGAAAATGCCATGGAAAGCGGCCTTAGACTAGGCCTCACACAATGTAGTATATTATTGTGATGAATAAGAAAATATTTTCAACTATATAGACGATATGCTAAAACATTACTAATATATTATTGTGATGAATATGAAATGAACCTTATGAGCGGGTGCATTATCATAAATAAATGGCGCCGCAAGACTTATAAACGATGCCTC